>NC_032028.1:514002-689670 GCF_001865875.1 Lupinus angustifolius | reverse complement strand
TATTATATTTATATATATATATATATATAATATTTATGCATTGTTAGAATACAGATTTATATACGAGCACTATATTATTAACTACTTATTTAGATTACTTTTTTTTTTACTTTTTTGAAGAGTTAATAGTAATTAAATATGAATTGTAAATGATACAGTAACAATGTATAAAACTTATAGATCATAAATTCATTCCTTTATGTCCATATATAGAGAGAGAAAATGTAAGATGTACCATTCAATTCAATGGTTTTTTATTATGATTATGTATTCCAATAAGAAGTACATGATGATGTTTTTCCTAGCTATAATCATAATATGTAGTGAAGTGCAAATATAGCTTATACACCGACAGATATTTAGGAAATAAATATTAGGCATCATTTTGCTTGGGGTTAAAGTCACCTTTGGATTAGGAATCTCATTTCTGACATTACCCTTCTCAAATATCACCCCAAAATGTGGATCCAATTCATGCATGCATATACTCAATAGAACTACACAAGTCCAAAGAGTTGAACCTTGGAAGGGTTGATTAAATTTAAAGCATCATACAAATCATTCATAATAGAATGCTAATAAATTCTTTATAATATTCAGACTTTTCAATATTTAACTACGTTGACGAGTCAAATAACTCTTTCAAGGTGTTATTAACATATGAAGGCATCTTTATACAAGTAAAAATGAAATATTATATACATACCAAATCGAGTCATGTAAATGTTAGAATAATATATAACCAAATTCTTACGCACAAGTTACTGTTCAAAGTTTTGGCAACATTTACAAGCTGTCTCAAATTAACTATTCAAAATTGCTTCTCCCAAAATGATTAAATTAATACTGCGTGGTTCAGAAACACAAATTTGTTTCTCACGAAATGTTTCTCATTCATTTTCCACGATCCTAAATCACGTGGCAAAAAAAGAAAATAATCATTTCAATAACAATCGTCCAATACACAAACACTATGTTATGTAATAATATATATAATTATATATTCAAGCAAACTAATCTTCTTCTTTCTAATAATGTGTGTAAAACAATCATCTCATATAATCTTAGTACACGTAGAAATGTGAATAAAACCAATCAAAACCATCTTAAAAGGTGTTAATGATTTTATCCAAAAAGAAGCACCTAGTGAAGTTCAGTTTATTAATGCCCAAAAAAATCAAATATTTTTTGTGAGAGTTTACATACTGAACTTACAAAATAAGTGCAAAATAACACTTGGTATGAACTAATTTGACCCCAAAAAGATTAATTTAACCAACATTTAAAATTTTGGAGACCATTTTAGGTCTTTACTTTTTTGAAGGACTAAACTGATAAGGTCGAAAAATATGAGAGACTAAAATGGATATTTACTCTAAAATAAAAATAAAAAAATGAAGTTGTGACCATGGAATAACATTCATTACATTTGGCACCACATCTACACCAACAATCAACAGACTTTACATGTATTATTCATACAAATTGATTCTCAAGTATAGATAACTAAAGAGTATGACATAATTTGTCATGACTCAGTTGAACAAACCCATTAGACACTCAGAATAGTAAGAACTCTGCTGACTTCAATTTTTCTATACAGTCCAACATTTCTTCTGTTAGCAGTTAACTATACTTTGAAATCAAGGCTTTGAAAACATCAACAATCAACATTTGCAACACACACAACACAGTAGTGACTATGCATAACCTCATCAACCTGAAACTGTAAGAACTTCAACCATCAAATGAAAATAAAACTAACATCATAAAGGATGTTACAGTTTACACCAGGCACCCTGAAATAAGTAAATTGCCAGAAGAAACACAATGTGAAGGGATAGCCGAATCGTTGCATGGAAACTGGACCGTCAATCAGCACATGGTCGCCTTTAAGTTCAGAGTGACTTGGTAATTACTGGTTCAGCTGCACAGACACATCTCAATCATATGATAGAAGGGGATTAAACTTCTGGAAGGGAGTTTGCAGATGCAAATGGTGAGAAGGTCGCGGCTGACTCGCTATAACGAAGCGGATGCTGTTGGTGACTAGAGGAACCCATGTAACTTACTGAAGCGTTGCTTGGACTTGGTATGTATGGCGACATATACCTTGAATTAAGAGATGACAAAGATGGGTAACCCGTTGAACATGGTAAATTCAAGTGAGATGCTTGAGATCTTTGGGATCCGTTCCTAAGATCTACAGAGCTTCGGCTGATGCTTAGGGAGGGCGACTGACGGTAAGACCTGAAAGATGGCTGAACATAGGACATACTAGCTAAAGAGTGGTTGCGAGAAACAGATGGGGACTGTGATGGTGCACGGGCAATTTGTATTGCGGAAGATGATGCTAATGATGACCTCCCAGAAGATAAGATAGAGGATGCCACAGATGCAAAGCTTGTTGAAAGCAAAGGTGTGGATTCTGAAGGTGGTGGATCGGTTAAACCAGTTCTCGCGTCACGCTTACAAACTGGGCAAAAGGTTCTCCATGAAGTAAGCCATGAATCCACGCAGACAGCATGAAATTCTGCCAACAACTCATCAGAACAAAAATGAAGTTAATATAATCCATAAGTCATTTTAGTATGCACATCATGCAAAATATGTAAGTAATTGAGCCAAAACAGACTGCAGAGATAAGATCTTGTCAAAATGACAAATCTATTGCAAATGAGTTGAAATGGTCATTAGGTTGGCAATGGCATCCCACCCATTCCATTCTAAACAAATTCATATTTCCGAGGATTAACGTGAGTTGCAGGGTTCAACTGTTTAGCATCCCACAAGTTATAGTTAAAAGCATACTTGCTTAGGCCTTGGAGAAAATTTATCCAATATATAATGAAAAATAATGATATAATGCTAAAAGATGTGTTCATACAAGGAGACTAGAGAAATCTACAAAAGTGATGGTAAAATGTGTTAAAAAACCAGTAACAGCACTCTTGCCAGATATACATGAAATCTGACAAATTTACCACGATGTTCTAAGACCAAAGCTCAGAAAACAAATTATTGAAATTTGAATATGTTGTAATTGTATCCAAATGCAAAATAACTTTTCATAAAAAGCCCTACAAAAAATTCTCTCTTTGGTACTATTTCAAAATCAACGTCTTATTCAACTGACCCATAACCTGCATAAGATCCTGGGTTCCTGACATCCCTATCTGCCAGTAATGGTAATTGATATTATGCCAGAAGTTTACACCATGCAGTCATATGCTCACTCAACATAGTTACACAGGACCCACATTAGATCCAGACATCTAGTACCAGGAATTTCGACTAGACCAATGTCCCCTAGTACATGTCATAAGTGTATACAAAAGATGATCAAACCAAGAAAATAATACAAATTTCTGAATGCACTGAAGTTGAAAAAGATATGGGAAGACTTACTGTGACAGCAAGGCAGCACCCTAAGTTTCTCTCCAACACAGTAGTCTTCAAGGCATATAGCACATGTTCTTGATGTGCAGTAGTTATCTTCTAAAACAGCATTAAATATCAAACTTGGCATTGCCTTCACTAGGTGACTGCTCATACCATGAAAATCGCGAACATGAGAAGCTCGAGGCCTTTCTCTTCTTATATGATGCCTCCTGACAAAGAAACAGGTGGCCAGCACTGCAGACATAGCTAGTAGGGAGATAAATGAAATTGCCATGATAGACCAAGCTGAGTTTTCAAAAGTTTCAATGAGCCATAGTTCCATATTAGTTGATCCAGCGTATTTCTTTAGTATTTCACCTGAAGTTGTTGATACAAATACAGCGTGTATTCTTATACCAGCAGAATTTCCGGCCACTGAAATTCAAAATAATTGTAAATTAGAAATTCTAAAAAATTGAATGCATGTGTGTGCATACATACAAATACATCAAAAGAAAATAAAAATATTATTCAACAACAAACTATCTTTAATAGCCTTTCTTTCACTATTATATACTGTATAATTGGTGGGCAGCCATCTTTTCCATAAGCTTTACTGTGATAACATATTTCACCAACTTCTTTGTCAACTTAAAATACCTACTGAACATAATACAATCAAAGTTTGTCCATACTGTTGTTCAATCATTGCTGACATCCCAATTTGAGCAGAGCAAAGAATATCACCTCTAGGGAGAACAGTGAACATGATTCTTTCTCAACATTCCATTTAACATAAGATACCAACCAACAAATCTAGATTGCATCATTTTAGATAACTCCATTTGGTTCAGTAGTCTCAAGGTTCAAAAAAATTTTAAGCATACAAAGCAAAATTATAATTGACGATACCCAGATTTTCTAGAGAAAAACGTAGACTCAAACCCCCAGACAGCAGTAATGAAAAATCACTTAACATGACTACATGGCCCCAAACCTATAAACCAGTAGATTTGTAGGTTCGGCAAACGACAGTGAATCTATGGTTCAATTTCAAAAATACTTCCAAAGGTCAATTTTTCTTGCCGTATGTGTTGCAAGATACAACTGCTTCAGCTGTAAGTATCTCAAAAAAGTGACATGTATTAATGAACTTCTTCATACCAATTTGGCAATTTCTATAGAAAATCTCATATTTCATTTTAGGGTTAAATAAACATAATGATTTTAAAATCTGTGGATGCCAGAATTTTAAAAAGATGGATTTTTCTAATCTATACAATGCCATTTTATCACAACCAATGAGTGTACTGATGAAAACTAAGCTTAGTGGCAATTGCATATTGAAAGAGAATGATAAACAACAATATGTCACTACATGTAAGAATTGGTCATTACTTGCAACCAAGACATCGCTATCTTCATTGTCATAGACAATTGCAGCTTTGTATCCAGCTCTTTGTGCACTTCTGACCTTTTCCTCAAAGCTACATCCTCCTCTAACAACCAAAACAAAAGGTGAACTCACATTTGAAAGATGATCAACTTTATTTGTCAGTTCTGTACATGCATCAAGTGGCTCTGCTAAATATAAAACCCCACATTCTCCAGACCCTTTGACTGTGGGAGCTGAAATCAAAATGTCATCCATTTCAAGAAAGAGAGATTAGATCAAATTAATATCAGCACAACAGTCACATGTAAATGCAAAACAATAACATTCGAACAGAAAAATAACATCAAACTTGCATTATTCTTCACTATCCTTTTTTTCCTGAAAGATACACAAATTTAGTACTATGAAAATAAAGGTTTGCACTTCAAAATATCATGCATCTTCTTTCGCGCATGCAGACTAAGTCCTTATATGCATACAACACATCAGTGTCTACTGTTTGATACCTTCCAGCATCACTTCAAAACCTTTATCCACTCTTTCTCCTACCATATGATAAAATTCTTTATTCTTTATTCAGATGGTTCTTAACATAATTAAATTCTCAGCTGAATCAGTTTCACACAGCCAGAACTTCAACAAAGCACTACCCAAGTTGAAAATTTTTCATACTCTCTTAAGCCCATAAACCAAAATCACAATCAACCTTATCCAACCCAGCTTAGATACAAATCATACTAACTCCAAACAAAGAAAAATTCAGAAAATTTACCGAAATTAGCTTCAATATCATTGAAGGAGAGAGTGACATTGTCCCCAATCAGAACCACCTCGGAAGCCGCCATGGCACATAAACCCAGCAAATAGAAGAAAAACAAGAGAAGATTGAAGATACCCATCAGAGTGAAGTTCGAAAAGCACGAATTTTTGGACTGGAATCGTGCAAAGCAGAAAGAGACAGAGGAATGAAAAATTAAGGATTTTGTAAATTAGGGTTTAGAAAACAGAGCAAAAAAAGAATAGATACATCAGCTTCCATCTGAAAAAGAATCAAATGGATCTTCTATTCTTTGATGCTCTCTGTTCTGTGTTTCAATTTCAATTTGATTTGCAAATAATGTCATGACACCAAAACTTAAAGAAAATATCACATCAATAAAATACAATCAATTTTGGAATGTATCTTCCAAACTCAAGTTTGTTGATAAAGTATTGATCTTATGAAATCTTCCAACAAATTATTATTCTTTATCACACATCTTAATCTTTATATGATTTGTTATGCTGTAGGAAAATTTATCATTAAGGTGTGGAGTGTCAAATTCTGTAACTATCATTAAGGTTACCAGAACATAAACTTATTATACTCAACTAATCAATCTTTTTTTGCTGCATATCTCTTACTTCAAGCCACTAATATCTCTTTCATAGTGTAGGGTTGTTTCTCAACAATGTCGTTCTCATGAATCAAAATCGATAATTCTTTACTTTAGAGTATAATAGGATTTTACATGTACATTTTGTTTGTAATGTACTAATCAATTTGTGAGCTTTGAATAATGAGAATAAAGTATCTTTTAGTATAACGTGATAAATTATCTCTTTGCGGCTATTAAAATCATGACAGGTGTCATATTTAATTATTTGTTATAAAAATATTTCTAAAACTAAATAAACAAAATAGTATATATGTCATATTTTTATTGACTGGAAGAGATAAGTTATCTTTTAGGCCGGAAGAGATATTTTATTCTCTTAAATAATTGCAATCTCTTGTTTCATATTTTTAAGATTACGTATTCAGTTTAATAGTTCTGTAAAAAGAATGTGACTAAAATACTATTAATTTGTAATGATGTGGAGAACATAAATTTGTTGAAAAAGAGAGAACTCTTAGCTAAAAAATAGGTAATAAGTAAGAGTATATTAAAAAGTATAAAATATTGTTTGACTTCGAAAATATTAAAATTTGCAATGAAGTAAAAAAAAATCAAAGCAGTCAAAAATATGGAATAAGTACTTATTCATTAGTTAATGTTTATACTTATACCCACAAATTAATAAATATTTAAATATAGCAATTAATATAATAAATTTGACTAAAATATCATAGTTTAGTCTTTATATATTTTTAAATTAAGAAATAAATAAAGGTGAAATGAGAGAAATGGAAGATGAAGAATGAATATGAGTGTATGGTTAAAAAAATGTATAAAAAGTGCAAAAATAGATTTCAATAATGGAAAAAAAGAAGATAAACGTCATTTTTAATGAAAGAATGGAGTAATATTTAATTGCAATAATCAAGAAGATAAAAAATTATAAAATTTAACTAGTTTATTTTTTATCATAAGAATAAAATAAAAAAAATTGCTTGTTATTGTCACAATCTTATTATTTTATCGTATACTATAGAAAATGTGATAATCAATGCTGAGCTAGTTAGTTGGAAATGTTTATTGATTAAAAAAGAGGGTGATATATATTTATTCTTATTATAAAATATAGTCTAGAAGATTTTCATATATGAAAAAAATGTATTTTCATTCATTATTATGTTTAACAATGATTGACTCTTCAAAAAAGTAATTATACGATAGTGTATAAATATTATATACTTTACATGACCATTTTTATAAGATATTTTACACTATTTATGCAATATTTAACTATATGTATTTTTTGTTGTTTAAGGTAAGAAATATATTCTCATTAAAGCTTATGACATGCATAATTGGAATGTGGTAAGTTTGGTTCCTTTGAATAATTTCTGATAAACTATGGGCGATCATGACTTTCTAAACATATTTTCATGGTTTTGCTTTTAGTGATCAATCTCCTATTTTATGGCAAAACAATGTTCCAAATAAGTTTAAGCAAAACAATGTTCCAAATAAGTTTAAGCAAAACAAAGTTCCAAATAATTTTAAGGAACACAATGTTCCAAATAATTTTAAGGAAAACAGTGTTCCAAATAAGTTTAGGCAAAACAGTGTTCCAAATAAGTTTATGTTTGTTTAAAAAATAATATTTAAAAGGAAAGTAACATACTTGTAAATGTTAACAAAATAGGAAATAGAAACAGAAAGTTTATGCAGAGAAACCAAAATTGAAATTCAGCTTTTTGAGAGAATTATAAGTCTAAACGAGCATTCTTTTTATGGATGCATAATGAAAAGGGAATCCATCTACTGTCCCACAATTTGTGTCACTCCACGTGTCACGAGCTGATCAGAAAAATACTTAATAATTAAATTTTAACTTAAATATTTTTTTTTTTGACCAATCACAAACTCATGACCCATGGAATGACACAAATTATGAGATAGCACAGTAATGAAAATAATCATAAACTTGGCAGTTTTATCACTGTCATCTTTAAAATAATAAATAAAGCCTTTTGATGTTAAGATACAAGTCATAAGTCAAATTACTGTGAAAATGTGTAAATCAGAATACACAAGTTATAGGACAATGCTTAAAACTATGGAAATACACAGCTTGATATTTACACATATCAATAGCTATATGTGTTAATTTAATCTTGCTTGTCTCCAGCTTTATACTCTTTGTTTTCAACTTCTGAAACTGAGCTTGCATGATGAACATGATCTTGATTCGGTATTCGATTATGTTCATCGTCTCCTTTATTGATGTTCTGAATAAGCATCACTACTGCAACAATAAAAACAAGGAAGTACACCATTCTAATGTCAAAAGATCCATTAATAAATTTCATCAGTGAAGGGCCACTAACTGTTTTCTTTATGGTTCTTCCTTCCCTGTAACCTTCTACAAATTTAGTTATTTGTGTTGCCTGATCCTCCCCCTCAATGCTTTCTGAACCAACAACCTGAAATTTGTTTTCAAACAAATGTTGTTGGCAATAACAAGATGAAAGTCAACAAGTGCATTGATTAACCGGGAATCGGCTCTCTGAAAGTTTCAAGTTCAAAAATGAAACTATGACAATGATAATATATGATTGGTAAATGGATTTTAATCCTTCACAACTGATAAGAGCAGTTTATGACACTATTGCATCAATATTGTTGGAAATGACAATGGAAACAGACACTGTGGACCTTGTAAATATGCCATCATATGTTCCCTTAATACAGGCAAAAAAAACTTGAAATTAGGCACGTAAATAAGACGAATAGAGATCAAATATCGTTTAGAGAATACAATTAAGATAAACTGAAATAACTTTTCAGGTAAAAAACATTCACTTACTGAAAGGTAGTCATCACTTTTATCCCAAATGACCATTTTTGGTAGTTTAGTCCCGATATCAAATTTTTCAGCGAATTCTTCTCGCTGTTTAACTCCAACATAACCAAATATTAAGTCACGGTTTGCAGATGCAGCAGCCTTCAATAGCTTTACCAGTTCTCTTGATCTTTCTTCATCTTCATCCTCAACAATTGTCAAAACTATCTTCCTATCATCACCTTCCAACAACTTAAGTGTGTCATGAGATACAGGCACAGCTAAGGGAATCAGGTTTTGTTTAACGAAATCTTCCAGAAACTCCCCTGCTTATCAAAACAAAAACACAACTCATAAAAAGATTCCAGCGGCGATGTATTGAAGTTAAAAACAATTTCAAGAATTTAACATGAATGATAAACAAAAGCAAAAAATATTCCTTGTTTCCAACGTAAGGCAATGTGAGAGGATAAAGAACAAAATACCTTATACAATTTAAGTACTGAAATACTGATAAGCTCAAAACATTAGTAACTTTTATGGCAGCAAGTGAGATATTCTAGATTAATAAATTGACATTCAAGCTCAAAGTTTTAATAACAAGTAAAAACAGCGATCATTGTAGTGTTTGAGTTCTCAAACATACATTAGCCTTTCAGATAAACTTATTATATTTAAGCCAGATTTTAGCTTCAGTACAGTTCCATAGGTAATTTAGTCATAACCTGTGAAACAGGGCAACTTCAAAATGTCTTCCATATCTGTGTCAGATATATAACCGTACCCGATAGCATACCATACACTTATTTGATTATATGATAGTTGGGCATATGCCAAACAAGAAAACGAAGAGTGGATATACATAGAGAAGCCATAAAAGTCACCCTATCCCAAAAAGCTGCAATGATAAAGACCCATGGCCAAATGAACCGTATATTCAGAACTGAGCCTAGTTCCATAAAACTGACTTCTTATTCCTCCAAAAACCTGGATAGCAAGTACTGAGTAGTACAAATGAAATGCTCCAAAATATCCAGATCCAGACAAATTCAAAAGTAGGAAAAAAGGATTATTCTAAAACTTCAAAACTGTCTTAAAATACATTAAAAGATTATGACTACTGGTATCCACACTCCAAAATCACACAAAAGAATACAAACTTTGGGATAAAGCATTGTGGCCTAAGAACCTGTGGCAGATTGTATGTATTAATCTACCCAAGTGCTACAGTTCAGACCAGAGGTTTTACTTTAGAAGGAGGCTTAATTGCACCTTCTAGAAGAATAAGTGAGACACGAATAAATTCTCACTTGGGGTGCTAACTTCATCATAAGGTAAAACAGGCTTGTTCATTGTCCACACTTCAAGCACAAAGTGATCTTAGTGAGTGAGTTTGTTGGATATATAAAAATCATTTTGGGCATCTACATAATACCTCAAGCATTTAGAAAAGTTGGTCTTTGACATATACCAACAGGTGTTACTCCATTATAGATGTTAACCAAAAATAAGCTTCATACAACAGCATGTAAAATCTAAAAGCCCCTTCTTAAAGAAAGTAGTATCATATACAAATCAATCATCATTTCACTATCAAAGAAGCATATGCAGCAAATATTCTTGAATATGTAAAAATCAACCCCATGGCGATGTCTAAAGGCGAAAAGAAGTTCAAGTAGTGATATGTGCTGATGACAAGCATTTAAACTTGATTATCATGTATGCACTAACCTTCAAAGGGGCCATAGAATGTGTTATGCTCGTTGTATTTTGGATTAAGGGAAACCAAAGCAGGAACTTTATCAAAGTCATATGATACCATGAGATCCTCTGAAAAATCCTTTGCCACAGAAAACCATGCATTTTTCTTATACTTTATGGCTAACTTTTCTATTGCAGAGCTGTCCAACCCAAAACCAATATATACGGGAAAAAAGGTGCCAGCTTCTTCGACAAACTTATTGACAGCAGAATCTGAATCAAGAATGGAAACATCAGAAGCAGCAAATTTCTTTAGATAACGAACTAGTAACTCTGCTTTCCTTGGTCCATGGTATTCTGTTGGGATGCCATGATTAAACAGCAAAATGGTTGGATATGCACTAAAACACAGAATGAAAAGCATGAGTAAGTCTTAACTGATGAAACAAAGAAAGCAACACTAGTACAAATGTCAGTAAAAAAATTATTTCAACGGGTGATAAACAGGATCACAGAATCATACTCAACATCATATTTTTTCGCAAGGCGGGTAAACTTGTCGGCATC
This sequence comes from Lupinus angustifolius, assembly GCF_001865875.1. NCBI lineage: Eukaryota > Viridiplantae > Streptophyta > Magnoliopsida > Fabales > Fabaceae > Lupinus > Lupinus angustifolius. Next base: position 678,413 of record NC_032028.1, on the reverse strand, counting down.
TACTTTTGCTATCACTATGGGGTTCTTCAAGGCTGCAAGTACAGGCGCGGCTGCATCTAACTGCAACAGAGAAAATCACAGCTTTTATCCCCATATGCAATGAAATAAAAATGACACTTGGGAATCTCTAATCAAGTAAAACTAAACTGAATGGCTATGTAGAGTTGCAGCTTAAAGTCTATTTATATCTTGATAACCTTTTAAACAATTCAAATTTAATGCATAATAGCAACGATACCATAGTACCTTAAGTAAAATTCAGTGAGTCATACCCTTAAAGCTCTTAAAAAAGTGAATAAACCTAATTACTAAAATGATGTGACACTCATGTGATGCAACTATCAAGACATGCTTTTATAGATATATTGAAACAACTAACAACAAAAACGCCTACCCAGTAAAAAAGGGGGAAACCCCACCAATCAAAATTTGAACTTTTAAGTGAGATTCAAATCAAAATCAAATATTTAAGAAAACCCAGATGAGGAAATATACATAAATATAAAGGGTACCTCAGGGGAGAGACGCTTGCAGTGACCACACCAGGGAGCGTAGAAATCAACAAGGATGTGATCAAAGGAAGATATGGCAGATTCAAAGTTGGATTCGTCCAACACCAACACCTTTCCATCCACAGATAAAAATGGTTCAGCATTAACGGAGCAAAAATGGATGAGCAAGACAACACCAATAACTAGCAAAAGCTTCATCTTTGTTATCATATCCTTGTTTTTTTTTGTGTTGGATCTCAGCACCGAACTACGATGTTAAGGTTTTCTTTTCTACTCAGTTAACCCCTACTGTTTGTTACTGTCTGAGACTGCATTAGCTTTTTTTCTTTCTCACATTAATGAGTCAGAAATATTCACCCATATGTGTGGTGACTCTATTGATAGATATTTTTTTCTATCGCAAAGACTTGAACTCAGTAGTTTACTTAAGGGATCAAACATTGATTATCTGTTAAATAAATTGTTGTATGTCTCTACAAAAAAAATCATAGGTAGGAGGACTTGTAATGTAATTTTATAGATTATATAACATTATTCTAGTATTAAACCGACCAAACATAAGACCTTGTAAGAAGAATATCCCCTATTTTCTTAAAGAAACCTAAATAAGCTCCACCTCACTTTCCTTGTGTTTTTTCTTCTAGGAAATGTACACATACATGGATTTGATTTCATTTGCTTAATTTATAAATAAAAAATCTTAATTAAAGTTTTGGTTCTTATAAATACATGTAAATCATATCACAAATCATATCAATTAATTTATCTTAATGATCTGTTGTCTCAAATTGTGTTCTAAACTATATCACAAATCATATTAATTAAAAATGTTAATTAAAATTATAATAAAATTTATAATTTAAAATTATAATATTTATTTTTAATTAATAATAAAACAACATTTTTCTTTCTCTTTTCTTTATTCTAGAGACATTTTTGTAATTTGAACCACAATATCATAACTTTCTTTTCATTTTCTATCCAACCAAACAAAAGAGAAAGAGAAGAAAATATTTCTTTCTATTCATTTTCTCTCGTTCTTCTCTTATACCAAACATCACAAAAATCTACTTTATTTCTCCTCTTTCTCTTTCTCACATTTTTCTTTCTCGCCTATTTATCTCTTCTCATTTTCTCTCGTCCACCAAATAAAGCCATACTGTTTGCATTTCCTCCCTTAATTGTCACAGTTATCACATGTTGGCACGTGCAAATGTTTCTTAACAATTATACAACATATCAACAAAAATGTATCACTGTAATCTAGATTGACTAGGTGGAATTATCATCAACAACTTTCTGTCATAAACACAAAGTTAATAACAAATGAAATGATTCACAACCTTTATGTTTTTTTATGATATGAACTGAGCCTTGCACATGACCTATTTCTTTTACTTTGCCATGTCTTTTTTTCTTACTTTCTTTGTAAAATCTCACTCAACTCTGAAATAAGCAAATGTGCCTTCTGTACAGGTTGCAAGCCCCATCTTATCCGAAATTCAATCTGTCAAGCACGGCCATAAATTTAGCCGAAGCATCAACCTAGCTTCTTGCATTTCTTCCACCTTTTCTGCTAACAGCTTCACATAAGCGGCACGGCAGTGTGTCAAGGCTCACGGCTCGGGTTTTTCCATAGTTACCAAGTACACCGCACCTTCTCCATGCATGGTATTCTGCATAGGCTACGGGGTCATTAGCTAGGGCCTTCACATATGAAGCCAATTCTTCCAGTGAGGTGAATTTTCTACCATCTATTATTGAATGTGGAGGAACAAAGTCCATGACGTTCGGCGCACCAAAATAGATAGGAACTGCACCAGAGTCTAACGCGTAAAATAATTTCTCCGTCACATAACTGTCAATCCAAGTGTTCTCAATTGCAAGAACAAACTTGTAGTGGGACATGGCACAATGTAAGTGATCCCACCATTTTGGCGCAGCGTTTGCATCATTTGCACATTCGGGATAAAATGAAAGAGCCATGTCTGGACCACCAACATTATTTAGGCACTTTCCAAATGAATGGTGAGACAGCAAACCAAGGAGTTTCTTGGCAAGTTCATTCCTTTCAGAAAGACACCGCGATGAAGACCAATAAACAAGGGCCTCCTGCAAATGATAAATTGGGTTAGGTTACTATGAAACCCTTTTCTTTATCTGTCATAAAATATCCTTTAAATACATTCCTTACATTGTTTTTGTTATTGGAAATGTGATAGTTTCGACTGTTGTGAAACAGAGCACCAGCATAGGTTGCCTGAACATCATCTTCAGCATGATAGCTAATATAGAGCTCCTCTTGACCTGATCTCTTTCGGCCAGCTTCGAGATCCATGTATACACGAATTGGTTCTCCTATGCGCCTCTGAATGACAAAAGAAATCATAAGAAAGTGCCCTGAAAGGAGTATCATGGTACATAATATCAACCAAAAAAATCTTAAGATCCAAAGATTGTAGATTGCATTTTGCAAAACAACCATGCATGACAAGCATTTGAGAAGGGTGGACAAGGAAAGCACTTTGAGTACAAACTAATGAGATATTGGCATTTTGAACAACTTAAAATAGGAAGTGCATGTAAAGTGTTTCTAAAAATGCCCTTGACATGAATAAAGAGGACAACAAAGATGAGAGAAATAATTGTACCAAGCTAATGAACTCAGTATTAATGGTGCTCTGTTCCTAAACACTAAGCATATGTTACTGACCACTTTCAAACACCTCAACCAATATACGTATTCAACAGTTGAACCATATAAGGCACTGAAACATATGTCTACCACTTTTCTTCTACAAAATGAACTATGTCTTGTTTCATATTCATTATGTTTTGTTTCATATTCATTATGTTATGGGATCTATTGATTAATAAGCCCGGAGTTACAATGGAGGAAGGCTTCCCTAATGCCACTGGGCGAGAGCAATCAATAAGAGGGATGAGGACATCTGAGTTTTGCCTGCACCCAGCTGGGGATACACCCACGTCATGCCGACTTTTTGATGCCATTCAAAGCCTTTGTATACCTGTTATTGTAAGTGACAACATTGAGCTCCCATTTGAAGGTATGGTGGATTATTCAGAATTTTCAGTCTTTGTGGCAGTTGGTGATGCACTGAAACCGGACTGGCTAGTTGATCATCTTCAAAAAATTTCAAAAGAGCATGGTTCCTAAACATGTTGAGTAAGAACATCCAAGATGAAGGTGAAAATGTAAGTGCTCAAGATTGATCGTTGGCGTAAACCTATGGTTATAGGGAAATCTTCCGTTGCCCCATCATGTGTTCACACACTGGTTTTTAGCCCCATCAAACATATCCTTGATGGCCCAAAAATACACAACTTAAACTCCCTTTTGCTATTCTATGTTGTTATAACCTATATCAAGCATTCCTGAATAAATATTCACCCAACATAAAAAGCGAGTGACCCAATGCACGAGGATCTAGGTTTAAAAACAATTGCACTTGAATTCGCAGCACAAACTAAAAATAGATAGACCTATGGAAATTCTCTCCACGCGTTGATGATTCAACCAATGAAATGGAAAACAGAATGGAGACTATCAAATTTGAATAAAAAACAATTATGGAGCAAGGATATAAATCAAACTCTGAGTGAAAGAAGGCTAAAATATATGGATCAACTAGATGACTCTCCCCAAACATAGTAGATTGATTACATTCAACACTACAAGATACACAATTATTGCCAAATCAAGCAAACCAAAATGTAAAGAATGTAGATAAAACTACCATACTAAATTCCATTTCCACCTAATCTAATAAAAAAGATTAAGCATTTGAACCAGATTCTACCTACCTGAATAGGAGGCGTAGTCGTTTCAAACAACAAAGCATCAGGCTTGTCAGCAAGAACTGGCGATTTGGTCCACAAACAAGTCAACCCACATGAACAAGAGTACATGTTATCCAAATTATCAGGAATCCAAGTCCACCCTTTGACCAAAACGCTAACATGATTCATCCCCAATCCCTTGCACGCAGAATCACTGATTCCCTCTTGTAAAGATGCAACCTTTGACCCATTCAGCGCCACCCCATCTGGTTGTTTTTCCCTAAACCGAGCACAACCAACTTGGGAGTCCCATTTCCTGAAAGCACGAACCAGATCGGTGAAGGGTTCATTGGTGTGTGATGTTATGGTGGGATCGTTGTTTTTGATGATGGGTTGTTGTTGTTGATGGAGTGAAGAAGGTGAAACGGAAGGGAAATGAAGAAAACCGGTGAAGAATAAGAGGAAGAAAGTGAAGAAAGCGAGCATGATTTTAAAGATGAAAGTGTTGATGTGTTTGGGTAACACCACTGGCATGATGGTGTAGGTGTGGTTCTATATTCTATAATCTCTCTCCTTCTTTAGAGAGAGAGAGAGAGAGAATAGTGTAGAGTACATTGCAAAATTAGTTGGGTCGTCTTCTTCTTATGTTTCTTAGAATCGGTTAAGGTTTGGTCGGAGGATTTGTCAAATAAGAAATAATGTACTTCTCAATTGGGTTAAGTCCTAACCAAGGGACATTGTTTAAGGAAGCCCATATTCTTTTGCTCATTATTTTATCATGTTTAATGTTTACTACATTTCTTAACAATGTCCCATATTGAATGATTATCATACATCTCACATATCACAATACATTAGGAGAATAAAGTTTCGGTTATTAAAAATATGACATGTGTACTATTTTATTTAATTTTAAAAATATTTTTATAAAAAATAATTAAACAAGATATATATCATGATTTTAGTTACTATAAGAAAATAATTTATCTCCTCATATCAAAAAATATCTTATTTTCATATATTATTCCATGGTTATATATATATATCACTTTTAAGTTACCAATTTTAAACAAATAGATGACAAGCAATGTACCAATACATTATAAATGTATATTCATTTACATTTTTAAATATCCTTTGTCCACATGACTACTTGAAGAAAAATAAATAAGATTATTATTTATGTTAATCAAATGTACCTCTTCTTCTATTAATTAAAAAATTAATCATTTTGGATGTATGATTTTTCCTTAAAGTAATTGTTACTTTGATGTTTGATGGATGAAAGCCTAGAGGTGAGCATGGGTCGGGTTAAAACTTGTCCTTACCTAGTCCTAAATATTGGTCGGGTCATTTTTTGAACCCGGCCCCAACTCTAGACCCGAAGCTAACTTAACCCTAAATAATGATCGGGTCAGCCTTTAAACCCAACCCGACCCGATTAAATATAATGCATATTCATTTTAGATAAAGACTTCTCAATATTATTTATTATTATGACTATGTAGTTTGATATATAAAATGTTATATGTATATATATATATTATTATTAATCATGTATATATTATGTAAAAATTAAAGAATAAATGATATTTTCGATCAAAAGAATATCATTACTCTATACACATGTGAGTAGAAATATATACAAACACGGTGAGTGAGTGACCATAGAATGGGACAGGTCGGGTCATGTTTGGTCCCTACCCGACCCTAAATATTGACCGGGTCTATTTTTTGAAGCCGAACCCGACCCTAGACCCGATCCTATTCGGACCCGATCAATAACGCCATACTGGATGACATGATCAAGCTATACTGGATGAGCGGGTAGGGCTGAGTCCTGCTCACCCCTGGATGAAACTATGAAAAGAGTATGCAAATCCTCTTAAAAGAGTTAAGTTAAATTCAGAACTTGTTATTTTTTTATATATTTATCTAGATTACTATAATGTATTTTTTGTTTGGTAAGTTGGGCATGGAAAGAGAAAAAGGCCAAGGGAATCATGAACCGAGCCCATGGTCGGTTTCTGAAGGTCAGCTAAGCTGAGAGAGGAGCTTATGATCCAAAAGATTGAGCTTAGCTAACTTTAGCCCATGAACCAACTGTTAACAAACCACAAAAGGTGCAAACAAGGCAGCAATAGGATGACCCAAAAAGAACCACTCATGCATTAGGATGACCCAAAAAAATAAAAACTCACGCACTCAAGTGCAGACTCATGTCCGAAAGTAGAAACCCTTGCACTAATTAATTAGAATCCTCCTAGGTATTATAGATGAAAAGTTTTTGTTTTTGTTTTTAATGATAGAAATATCATATAATTATATTTAGAAATGTCACATCATATTACTTTTTTTTCTTTTGATATACTAGTAATGAGGGGATCCTCACCCATTGAATATGAGTGGAAAATAGTTATTAATCGGTTTAAATATAGTAATTAATAACTCTTTCCAATTATGTCATCTTTTTGCCCCATCTTCAGACTACAGGGCCAAACAACTTCAAAGACATTATTAAGTTTTGTGCTTAAATTATGAAGAATTCCTTATTTTCATTGAGTTGTTATTACTCATTATTGTTCAAACATGAAAGCAAACAATTTAAAACTCAATGGAATCTATAGCAGAAATAATTGACAGTGGAATCATATTATTGTAACTCTGACAGTACCAGAAACAAAAATGTTTGAGTTGTACTTGTACACAACTCCTTACCAATGAAATTGTAGTAATTATTATTTATAGAATTGAAACACAAATAAGAAGATTGAAAAATATTAAATAAATAAAACACAAGGCTGGTCCTGCTTGAACAGGGTTATGTACAGCCATATCAAACGTTACAATTAAAATGACTATTATTAGTCATTAGTGCCACACAAAAAAAAGGCAATTTGTAGCATTCATGGGACCTAAATGCCTTCCTTGTACATAAAAGCTTGAAATCAAAAACATTCATAGCATTTTTAAACACGAGGATAAAAAAAAGGGATAGATGAACATATTACAGTTACTAATTAATGGAACCCTCCTCCAGTAGTTGTTGTAGCCTTGGCCAATTCTGGCGGTGGAGATGGCAGCAGGACTATGCATAATATGCCACTGGCTGCGGCTGCCACAGCACCCACTACGAATGCTGGCAAGTTACCACCACCAAAAGCATCATCCCATGGTCCACTGAGCACTGACACAATCATCTATATATACATACATGTGTACACACAATTAGTCATTAAATTCACACTACAAGATTTAAACATATCAAATGAAGCAATCAAGTGACAAAATATGAAATAAACTTAATTCTAACCTGAGGTATGACTATAGCAAGATTGAGAACTCCAAGAGATAACCCTGAATATATTGGACAAAAGCTTTTTAGTTTAAGATGACCTCTATCAATATTCAATAGACACCAATTTAATAGTGTTGCTTAATTGCTTAACTAAATGATTATGATTGTCTTACCTTGGCCAGCCCCTGTGGTGGTGGAAAAAATAGATGCCATAGCAAAGGGTATGCTGTAAGTAATCTGAACACATGTATAACAAAGACTGTTACTTTACTACTACTGTTATGTCTAACACATGCATAAAGTTCTTAAACTTTTTATTTGGCTTGTTATTGTTTGTATCCTTAATTAACTATCAAGTTTTAGCTGTTTTTTCTTTCTTTCAAAGGAAATGGATGAACTAAGAGAATAAAAGAAGTAGTTGATACTTTAAAAAGTTAAGTTTTGTATTATATGTTATATAGAAATATCAAATTATATTATATTTGCTATATCATTATATTTTATATAGATATATTAAATTATATTATTTTTTCCCTTTATTTTTGATATAGTTCTCACTTCATTAATGATTTATGCCAACACTTTAATTAGCAACTAGATTTACACATGTTACTGCAATGCATGAAGTATTCTTTTTAGAATATTTATTTGAACCTATAAGAATAAGAGGCATGCATAAATAAATATCGGTGAAGTAAAGTGGTTACCGCGAGAGGGATTCCGAGAAGCGAGAAAAGAGTGAAAGCGGCGGCGTTGATAGCGGCGGTAGGTGGCAGTGGATCGGCGTTTATATCACCGTCGGGGTAGTGTCGTGAATGTTGAGCCATCTTCGTAACTAACACCGTTATGGCTAAAGAAATAGCAAGCAAGAAGTTAACAATACCCCATAACCTCTTCACGCCCCCAACCACACGCGCTAATAACTCAACCCCAAGTGACGTCACTCCAAGAACTACTGAGTTTAACATTAACCCCAACGCACCCGCGCGCACTCCCTTATCGTACGCCTTTGAAGCTTTTCCATCTCCAACGCTTCCTCCGTACACTTCTTTCCCCATCCAATCAGTGTCGAATAATAAGAATGGAAACCAAGCAATCCAGTTAAGACACGTCACTAATAATAGGATCCACATCGGTTTCTTCAGTTCATGAAATGCACCTAATAATTCCCCAAAACATGGAACCGAAACATTTTCTTCTTCTTCTTCTAACTTCTTCTCATCACGAACAAATGCTCTTTCTTTCACGTAGAACAACGCAATAGTTGAGAGTGTAAGGAGAAGAATGATTGAAATGAAGAAGCAGCTTTTCAAATTTGCGCAGTAAATATCGCATGCTTTCGTCACAGTGAACGGGAATATCTTATGTAAGCCGCTGTATGAACCGGCGGCGTAACCTAGAACATTTCCGACGGCCATGAAGAACGAGAAGAACGCATTAGCGTTCCTCGTTTTCTTCTGGTCGCCGGCGGAGAGGTCAGCGAGTAGTGCTCTGCAAGGTCCCTGAAGCATGTTATTCGCCACGTCGAGGATCCAAAATCCAACGACGAAGATCGCGATAGCGCGGGGGCGTGATTGGCGAGCGAGGTCGTCGCCGGTGGCATGGCCTAGGTCAGCGGCGTAGCCAATGAGGAAAACAGCGACGGCGACAGCAAGAGCACCGGCGGCGATGAAAGGACGGCGACGTCCGAAGCGGGAGGTACAACGATCGGAGTGGTAACCGACGAAGGGCTGAACAAGCATACCGGAGATGGGGCCGCAGAGCCAGATGAAGGAGGACCATTTGTGAGGGATGCCAAGTAACTGAACATAAGGAGTGAGAAGAGAGAGTTGTAGGGCCCACCCGAATTGAACACCGGCGGCAATGGAAGCAACCGCGATTATCTTACGTAAAGGACTTGACTCAATTGGAACCGATGCCTCTACTTGAAGGGAAGGCTTAACAATGTTGTTGTTACTTTTCGAGGAGAAAGAATCCATTAGTGTGTTTCTTTGTGAATCAGTAATCAGTTATAATAGTTCTTAACATATATATATATATATAAAACTATCTCACTACATTTAAAGAGTTTAAATATATATATATTTGTTTCCTACAGCTATCTTTGCACTTGAAGCAATTCTGTCCGAGCCGGAAACATTTACAGGTATGTGAGGCTAACTCTTCCAGCAAACATTTTTTCCATCCACAAGTATACTATAGTTATTTGGATAAAGATTATGTATTACAATTGTACTCTTATATTAATTTAGAGTATTTTAAATCAATTTTTTCAATTAAAATTGTTTTATTTTATTTTTTGTGATTTTTTGTGTGTAATTATAAGTCTGATATTAATATAAATAGAAATGAGTATTATGTATTTAATCATGTTATCTTTCATAATAGTTCAATACAATTTTACTTACAAATTTTTCTTACAAAGATAATTTTGTAATGGGTTGGTGTAAAGTTGTTGCTAGACAATATAATATAATATTTTTACTAATCAAATAAGTTATTGTTGGTACTCAAAAATCTTCTATAATAAGAAGGGAATTCACTCAAAACTATATACCTTCAAATATGAGACATCCTATTTTTTTTATTTATGTTCCAACTTTCGGTGAATGTAATTAGAATAGTGTAGGTAAGGTCATGAGTGTGTTAAGGTAGTTAAGGTCTTATCCAATTAAGTACTGTGTTGTGGGGTAGGGTTCATTCTCATTCAATGCGATGATGTTTCCTAGTTTGTGACTTTTGTAGTAAATACAAGTTGTCTTCAAATACACTGATCTTTTATTTATTTATGTATTTAGTACTACATACATAAAGTGGTGGGAGACACTTAATATTTATTTACTAAACTTACCATGGATTTCATTCTCTTTGACTTTGCTTTTCACTACAAGCTTGTTTAAATGACCCCATCATTAGGAGATTCTTACAGATATTATGCCAACTAAAAGTTGGAGTCTAACAAATTAAAGGTGATTAATTGAACATTTTTAGGGAGAGATTCGAGGCTCTGGATATTGGCTAGATAATGAACATAGAGATGGAGATGCATTCAATTCAACTCAATTTATTTATAGGATAATTTTTGACGCTAGATTTTCTCATGCTGGAAAGTCCATTACTTAAATTTGAGGTAAATATGAATTGGTGAGATATAAATATTTTTTATTTAAAAATAATTTAAATTTTATACTCGTAAATGTTTTTGAAAACCATCTCCATTCAATACTAACCCCTCTAGTAGATCCATTATTGTAGTTATATATGTTTAAGTTGCATGAGATCATACCATTAACAATAATGTTTTTTAATGATAAACTATAATAATCTTTTAGTATTAGATTGTAAGTTTCAGTAATTGCCTTTATAAAAACATGATAAGCTCCACTACTTACGGACACAACTATCCATGAGACATGTTGGGATTAATGTTAACAAGATCAAAATATGCTTGCAAATAAAAACACAGATTATTTGAATTACTACTAGTTTGTTTGTGTTTGTTTACTTTTCTTAGCCTAGGTACCAAAGGAACTTCTCGGAAGCTCCTCAATCTTTTATAAGTGAAAAATACTTACGAATTATTTTTTATCTAGTAATGAAAAATTTTATTAATCAAGAGAAATCAAAATTAGGAGAATAAGTGGTACTCCTATCCATATAATCTCTAAATAAACAAAGAGAAAGACAATTTGAAGGGTGTCTCACCCAATCAACAAAAGAATAAGAGAAACAAGAAAATCGAGCATTGAGAATACTCCAAAAATTTAGAAAGGTAAGCTTCATCACATCATCTAGGGTAAACCTCATACTATAAAAAATGATTGTATTCCTAATGTGCAAAATGGTCGAAATAGTGACAAACCAGAAAACCGAGACTTATGAACTCTTGTCTCAAGGTTTGGGTATAAAATATGTTGTTTCACTTGTGGTTTACCATTCTTTCCATACTCGATAACAAACGAACTCCTTAATATAGTTGGAGACTCTCGGATGATTACATACGCGTCTAAAAAAATGTATGCCTTACTTCCAAAAATAAAAAAGTGCATGTCATCCAATTTATTTAATATAAACAATAAATAAAAAAATGGTTGTGGAAGCTTCTCACATACTACTACATTGTGATGAAAAGAAAAAATTAAAGAGAAAATGAATCAGATTCGTATAAGAAACACTACTAGGAGGAGTAAAGGGGAAAATGAACTGGTGGGCCCAACTGTGTAAAAGCAGAACGACGACGTATTAATGACGATTCGTGATTAAGAAAAAAAAACAGATTTGTGTTTAACAGTCATAATTTGCTTCCATCAAAGGTGTTTATTAAGTAATTCATGTTCACATGGCATGAATAAAAAGATCCTTAATGTATGAAGGTGCATGCTTCTGTTTAACGTGGATTAGCAGGGTGCTAGTAATAATTAATTAAGGACGTTAATTATGAAAATAACTCCAATATTGGTCGGTGAAATAAGGACCGTCCTACGGAGTGCCATAGGTGTAGGACACATGACTTATAACAAATTTTGTTTGCTTACTTGATTAATCTTACATCACTAGTCATGATACAAAACTTACTATACAAGTTCACACTTACTTTTATTCTCAATTTTAATTTTATTGTACTAATTTTATTTCTCATTCACAAAATAATCTAAATAAATGATGCATGATATAATAATAAGCATTGTTATGTCCTTCTACTAATCCTCCTACTCACAAAAAAATGACATATGTCACTTGATCCAATCATTAATAATTAAAGTGTATAATATTGTGACACATATCATCTTATTGTGAATAGGAGGATATATCATTTTCCTATAATGACCATTTATGGCATGTATTGATATATGAGAAAATATAGAATCTTTTTTATGGGCTCGCTCTTACCAAGGCCCACTAGCTAGATGTTTGGATAATTAATTATGCCCTCTTCACCTTGTTCATCGGCTATCATCACTTGGTTGATGATTCTTTAATGTGGCACATGAAGTTCGTAATGAAAGTTACTTAATTTTGGTTTGTTCATACAACCTATTATTTTTTGGTTTCTCATATGTATCCTCGCATTGGAGGCAATCATGTCCGAGCCGGAAACATCCATAGATATGTGAGGCTAACTCTTCCAACAGATATTTTTTTCATCTATAAAACTCAAATCCAAGACCTTGCTTAAGGGGAATCAACACTTGTTGGTCCATACAAGCTAATATGACTCTGACTGCATGTGCATTTGCCCATAATTTTGGGATTAGGGTAAACCTAATATGGGCCTTATGGTGGTTGAAAATTATGGCAATGGGGTGATTGAGACCAAATCTATTGCCTAATATTTTGTCTATTTTATATGTTAAAATATTGTCTAGTATTTTTTGCAAATCACCATTAAAAAATGAAGATAAGGGAAAATGTATGAGAAACAACCACATAACTCGAAAATGATTGATGTTTAACTCACCTACAAAGAGATATTATTAATAATAATGAGGAGAAAAATAATAATACAAAAAAAGGAAAGAAACATTTGGATTGAAATGTGAGTAGAAGTAGCAACTAATAACTAAAGAGAAGAGATAAAAGAAAAGAGGGTATAGAGAAAGGTTTAGTTAGAGCTTCATTTGTTACAATATGAATCACATTCATTGATTTGAGACAAGTAACAAAGCAATGCCTCTAATCATGAAGAACAACATTAACAACAACAACAATGTCACTTCAACTTGTTTGTTTTCTGTTCCCACACTGTTCCTCCTCTTCACACTTCTCTCTATTCTCTCCATCACTTTCTTCTTCCCTTTCTCCATCTCAAACCCTTCTTTCTCTCTTCCTTCTTCTTCATCTTCATTCATCAATGTCTATGTCACCGACCTACCCAGATCCCTCAACTACGACCTCCTCCACCGTTATTGGTCCTTCAACTCCGATTCACGTCTCGGCAGTGACGCAGACCTTGAAATTCGATCCACCCACATTTCCAAAACCCTAGAATTCCCACCTTACCCTCAGAACCCATTGATCAAGCAGTACAGTGCGGAGTACTGGATCATGGGGGATCTTATGACTCCACACGAGATGCGAACTGGGTCGATTGCAAAACGTGTTTTTGATGCTCGTGATGCAGATGTGGTGTTTGTTCCATTCTTTGCTACTCTCAGTGCTGAATTGCAATTGGCTATGGCCAAAGGGGTGTTCAGGAAGAAGGTTGGGAATGATGATTACTTGAGGCAGAGGGAGGTTATGGATTTTGTGACCAATACTGAGGCTTGGAAACGTTCTGGTGGCAGAGATCATGTGTTTGTGCTCACTGGTACACATATTCTTTGATTCATTGCTATTCAGTTTTTTATTTGTTATTTCGTTAAGCTTAGTTTATCTATTTGTCTCATTCTATGTGCTTGTAAATGTGAATTTGTATGATTGTATCATTAAATTGTGATTTAATGATTCTGTGAATGCTCTGTGCTAAGTGAAACTGTATTGGTTTTATTATTTGTTGCATGCTTGTGAGTAATATGGATTAGGAGGAATAACATGTACTATCTCACAAAGTGTGCTACAACTATGCCATAATTCTCATTAAGAAGCACCATCTCTCATTACTTATTATTGTATACTAAAATTGATTGGCCAGTCAAAATTCATGGCATGGGGTTGTGACACACTTTGCGAGACAACAAATGTGGTCCCAGATTGAGAAGGAAGAAAAAGTTTAAGGAAAGAGTGTACATTGTGTTTTAACTAATTGAGGTATATGTTTGTTAGAAATTTGGAATATGGGTTATGTTACACTTCTCTAAATATTGTGTTTGCTTATAAATCCGATGCTCATGAGAAGTTTGATCTACATTGTATAGGAAGAGGTAGTCCTATTTTCTTGGCCTAATTTTTGACAAATTCTACCTATTTGGCTTTGATGCCTGGAGTATATGCTTTTCTTGAAAATTGATTGTGTTGACTGTGATGATGTTGGCAACATGGTGAAAATAGTGTTATTGCATATATGGAAATGCAAAAGTAGAAAACTCTGTGGTGTGCTGTTACCAGCTTATGATTTAGTCTTTGAATTGTCAGGTTATCTTAAAAACTGAAGCATTCTTTGGCAGACCCAGTCGCAATGTGGCATGTTAAAGATGAAATTGCCCCAGCTATTCTCCTTGTCGTGGATTTTGGTGGTTGGTACAGACAGGACTCTAAGTCGTCCAACTGTACCTCGTCTGAAATGATTCAACACACCCAAGTTTCTGTACTTAAAGATGTGATCATTCCATACACGCATCTACTTCCCAGGTTGCACTTGTCAGAAAACCAGGAACGCCGTAGCCTCCTGTATTTCAAAGGAGCTAAACATAGGCACCGGGTCAGTATTTATTTTTGGACATTTGTCAAACTTTATTCTAGCATCTTCCAAGATTTATACTTGGATTATTCTAGCATCTTCCAGGAACTGTAGTTTGTTTTTTCTCATTGTACCTTTTTTGTGGCCTTTTCACGCCATACACCTCTGTAATGACCTAATTCAGCTGTGGATTTTTCTCCAAGTGTAAGCAGTTACCGTTTATTTGTCTGTCTAGTCATACAAGAGATGCCGACCCCTTGCATGTTGTAGAAGTCATACGAGAGATGTACAATTAAGCTGGTCTTTGCACTTAAGTTAATCAATATTTTTTCCATGCTTATTCTATTTTCAGGGAGGACTTGTCAGGGAGAAGTTATGGGATCTATTGATTAATAAGCCCGGAGTTATAATGGAGGAAGGCTTCCCTAATGCCACTGGGCGAGAGCAATCAATTAGAGGGATGAGGACATCTGAGTTTTGCCTGCACCCAGCTGGGGATACACCCACGTCATGCCGACTTTTTGATGCCATTCAAAGCCTTTGTATACCTGTTATTGTAAGTGACAACATTGAGCTCCCATTTGAAGGTATGGTGGATTATTCAGAATTTTCAGTCTTTGTGGCAGTTGGTGATGCACTGAAACCGGACTGGCTAGTTGATCATCTTCAAAAAATTTCAAAAGAGCAGAAAGACGAGTTCCGCCGAAGCATGGCTCGCGTGCAACCCATCTTTGTGTATGATAATGGTCACCCCGGTGGTATTGGACCGGTACCTTTGGATGGTGCAGTAAATCATATATGGAAGAAAGTTCACGACAAACTGCCCCTGATTAAAGAAGCCATAATTCGAGAGAAAAGAAAACCCACGGGTGTTTTGGCTCCACGCCGCTGTCATTGTACTTGAATTTAAATAGTTCTCTTTGCTTATTCTCTTGTTTGAAGATAAGTAGTACTTGAATTTGTCATCAGGTTCCATTTTGCACTATAGAGTATAATTTTAAAGGAGGGAGAGGTGGAGGAGTCTTTGCATACTCATGTAATTTGGTATGTGAAATAGTTGTCAATGTCCATGAGTAGTGTTACTTGGTGATACATTTGTACTTCTTTGTGCATCTGACTTGATATTTCATCTTGGTATATGAAATATGGATACATTTTTACTTCTTTCCTTCTGTGCCTTGCTGTTTATATCTAATTTTGTTTTTGGTACAATTGTATGGATGTCTTGCTGATTTATGGAATTATTTCCAGATAGATGCATGTTAACAACCTTAAGACAAATCAAGAAATCATAACTAAATAATGAAGCTGGTTATAAGCTGAAACTTAAATGGTGACCATTGTAACTGGTCAATGTGGTTTCTTGCTGCCTCCATTGGTAGTCCATATCGATTAATCATATTCGAGTTCATATCAAATTCACAAAGTTTTGATGCAAAAGAACATCTTCAACACCATCAGATCATACTGATGAGTAATATTTATATTGGAACTACAACATTTACTCTCATTTGTAATCCCTCAATTGTTGTTTTTAAAATTATTAACACAATATATCACTTCCTGATGCATAGGCCATTATTATATTCGGTAATGATCAGAAAAAAAATCCACAATGGATGTGGATTTTTAATAAATATCAGACCACTATAAATACTATATACAGCCACTAGGGATTTTCTCTCCATGGGTGCCAAACAAAAGAAAAGTAAATTTATTAAAGCATACCCAACTAACTTTTTTAATCCATGGACCAAATCAAATTATACTATAGGTAACTTTTTTAAATAAATAAAAAAAGCTAACTTGATTGAGCTTATTTCTTATTGCAAAATAAAAAGTTTAAGTGGATTGAAATTTGGAGTTGAGTTTGCAAAATCCTAATTTTTAGAATTAAAAGTATATGGATTTGATTGCATATTTTAGTTTGAAAGGGAAGATGAATGAAGAGCTATGCACAAATGTAAATTGAATATAATGCAGTACACTTACAAAAGATGTAATGAGAAGGATATGGTACTTGAAGGAACCAAAAAGTAAGAAAACTTATAGTTAAAGAAAGTCATAAATAATCCCATTCTGTCTTGTTTACTACCTAGGACCAGATAACTCAACTGCATGTAAATTTTCAGTTGAGTCAACAATCCAATCAGAATTGGGATGAGGGGCCAGCTCCACTTCCTGCCTGAGAATTTCCACTTTTTGCCACTCATCCCATCTTTCTGCCAACCCATCTCCTTCAAGCATTCTCACCACTTCTGACATCTTCGGTCGCTCCATCGGGGAACCTTGTGTGCACAGTAGTGCAACCTGGATTAACTGTTCTACCTCTGCTTCTATATAATTGTTATGTAGATCTGGATCAACCAACATTTCAAGCTTTTTCTCTTTCAGCAGTCCTTTAACCTATTAATATTTTCATATGTATCAGATTTGGACATAACATTACTTAAAAAGGCTACTCAACGCAAAATATGTTCCAGGCGCCTTCCCTTAACTATTTATGACCACAATGATCCTCCCTAAGTCAACATAATATGTAATATTGTAAGGAAAGAATATGTTGCTTGGAACTTAACTGCAAAGGCAAACTATAATAACAAAAACACAAGGATGTGCACTAGAAATAAACATACCCAATCAAGCAGCATAACATCATCGTCGTTGGCAAGCCGAGCAAGGTCAAAAGCTCTTTGTCCAGTGATCAGCTCCAGAAGCATGATACCATAACCAAAAACGTCAGTTTTCTCTGAAGATTTACCAGTAGATAGGTACTCTGGAGCTATGTGCCCAATTGTGCCTCGTACAGCAGTTGTCACATGGGTGTCCTTATAATCCATTAGTTTTGCCAATCCAAAATCCCCGACAACAGCCTCGAACTCCTCATCCAACAGTATGTTTGCAGCTTTCACATCTCGATGAATAATCTTTGGATCACAATGATCATGCAAATATGAAAGACCCCTTGCTGACCCCAAAGCTATTCTTTTCCTTGTTGGCCAATCTAGGGGTTCTTGATGTGGAGGACGCTCTATGATGATGTAAAAACAAACTCGTAAGACAATAGTAAATAATTGAAAGATCATGTTTAGCATATAATCAGTATAGCTAGGTGACTACTGCTAGTTAACTTGTAGTTTAACCTAAGCTCATTTCACTTAGAACGTGACACTACACACACTGAGGTTTCCACTGTAAGCAAGTGTTAAAAAGCTAATACAGTTTACATTAATCAGCTTGGTTTTATTTTCTACCTTTTCTCTCTTTGGTCAACCATGGGAAATTTGGAATACACTTTCCCTGAGTAACTGGATAAAATTCAAGCAAAAGATTTACCTCTTAAGCATGAGGCAACACTTCCATTGGCCATGTAGGGATAAACAAGTAGCCGTTCTGTTGGTGTCATACAAAACCCACGTAAACGGAGGAGATTCCTGTGCACGGCCATGCTGATCATCTCTACTTCGGTCTGAAACTGAAGCTCCCCACCAGGTGTGCGCTCCTCTTTCAATCTTTTCACAGCAACTAATGAACCATCAGCCAAGCGTCCTTTGTACACCTTACCAAAGCCTCCTCTCCCAAGAATGTTCTTATTGCTGAAAGTATCTGTTGCAACTTGCAGTTCTCGTAGTGAGAACCTCTTAAGCTGCCCAAGATGGACTTCAGGATCCTCTTCAGCTGCAAATATAAGTAAGAAAGTCAAATTAACGAGTTCAACCAATGTAGAAGTCATTCAACTAGGATTTCTCACCAGGAACGTCAAAGAAAAATTCTTGAGGTTTCCTCCGACGCCACCATGCAAATGCAATTGCAGGTGCAGCAAATAATAGAGCAGCGCCTGCAGCGACTCCTCCAGCTATTGCCCCGGTATCACTATTACCTCCTGCAATTACATATAGTAATATGGAACATCAGTGTTTATTTTATCTTTTTTTGGTGAATTTATTTTATCTTATTGACACAAATAAATACCATGTAGCACAAAAAGCACTTGAACCGGTTAGAAGAAATAGCAGAATAATGATTTCTAGTCCCAAGTGGGCCAATAGAGAATTTAATCTTCAAAACATAACAAGACAATGAACAGCGATGAAGGAAAACAAGCAACATGACTATGTAAAATAATATAAACTGCCTCACAGAAGACTGGAAGGGATCCTTCCAGAGTGAAAGCAGCATACTCAACTTAAAAATCAAATCATAAAAAATATAAAGGCTGATGAAACTAGTGACTATCCATTATAAAAATAAAAAATGAATAGCAGCTACTAGAGATATAACATGAGCTTTATGGTATAATCCAGGCTAAACAATAAAGTTCATAACTAGGGGCAATTGCAACAGAAGAAACGCCATATTCACCTAAAGTTAAAAAGTTCCATATCAATAAAAAGGAAGATCACCTGGGGCAGAAATCGGGGGTGGAGGGACAAATGGGGGAGGAGGAGAAAATGGAGGAGAGCCTGGACAAGGGTGGCCAGTGACTGGTCCACATAGAGCCAAATTGTTGGCAAAACTGAAAGCAGAAAGGTAGCCTGTTTAGAATTTTTTTACAAATCAGAACCAAAGGATTGAAGAATATAGCTAAAAGTTCAGTGCCAAACCTGATAGGGGTGAATAATGAGAAGGAGCCATTATCAGGAACCACACCTGATAGACGGTTATTGGACAAGTCCCTACATTTAAGGAATAAATTCAGAGCAAAATACTAGCAGTGCATATACAAATATATATATATACAAAGAAGCGGCAATTTTGAGATAAAGTTGCACTTACAGAACTTGGAGAGATGAAATATTAGTCAGCGGCATGGGTATAGAACCTGACAGGCTATTGTTGTTAAGCCGACTATCCTTAGACAGACATACCAGGGAAACAGTATTAATATCTATCATGATACTCAAAAAACAAGAAGTAGAGATTTACAGGCACCAAAGCAAACCTTTACCCTTCCACAGAAAAGTGATGGTTATTTAAATCAAGGAAACATTGGTATCCATTTCCTTTGAGGTTCATTGACTTCATTCTTTTTGTTTATTTATTTATTTATTATTTTGAAATAATCGTGTAAATAATGGAAGAAAACAATTTATCCGCCAGTAGGTAGGCATAAATGAAGCCAATTTAAGTGTTTAAGTTGCAGTCAAAAATGAAAGTCACTACCAAGATAAGTCATAATGGGATGTTAGAAGAGGAAAAGGAAACCCAATTGGAGGAAAGTGATTTTTGGGTGCAAAACATGAGAAAAATGGAAGAGCCCTGGTTTCCATTGATGATAAATTTTCTCTCAGGACTGCTGCATATGTAAAAACATGTTCTTTCTGATTGATTAACTTTTAACTACCAAACCACAAGTGATAAAGCAGATTTCAAGATTTTTATTCTGTTTAGAATCCAAAGAATTCACGTAAACCTGGTACTCTTCCTGGATGCAACCCTCTTCAAAGTTGACTTCAAACTTCTAATTGAAGTTTTTTTCTTCTTATTTAAAAACATTTGGTCTTAATAACACACTTCAGAGCATATTTACTTTCTCATGCATGCCAACAGAAACTATATATAATAGAAAGTAGGTATCTTGAAAAATAATGGAGTTTAGCACAACAAAATATTTCTTAAGAATGTTGGCAGAATAGATATACAATAAATCATCCCAACAATAAGTGTACTCACAGGAAACGCAATTTTGAAAGCTTGCCCAATGAATCTGGGATAGGGCCAGTGAAAGTGTTTAGGTACAGATCCAAGCTCACCAAGTTAGTAAGATTCCCCAGGTCACTTGGAATAGGGCCAGTGATGTTATTGCTGTAAAGTTCCCTATAATGTAAAATAATTTACATCAATATATGAAGACATAGAATATCTGAATCAATATTTAGCAAAATCAGCATCCGGCAGAAATTATATAAAATTTCATGAAAATTCCATTAGTGAAATCAGTAATTGATAAAACAAGAAAACTGAATCAACAATAATAACTTCATTAACCAAAGCATACAAAAATTAAATGATAAAAGGAAAAGGAGAATAGAAATATAAAAGTATCAAGGCATAAAACATACAGATACTGCAAATTCTTGAGCTGACCAAGCTGTGGAACAAGTTGACCAGATAAAGCAGCATTTCCCAGATCACTAACAACACACCAAAGGAAAGCAAACAGAAACGAACATTAGAAAAGTTATCCTCTGAGAATACGCTGAATGGAATTTCACATACAAAATGTGACAGATATCAAAGAACAAGCAGCTTACACTCTTATGACACTGTTCTCATTGTCACATGTTACATGAAACCATGTACAGGGATTAACAAGTGTAGGATCCCAACTTTGCAAAACATTGTTAGGGTCCTGTAAATTTGTCCTCAGGCTATGTAAAGCATCACCTGTTTCAAATCATAAGAATAAATTATCAGGTCCGAGAAATATCACAATTCGGTTGAGTACCAGATCTACACCAATGATTATCTCCACTTGTGAAGTTGCAAGACATAGTTGCTAGACATTGCAGCAAAGAAAAATATTGTATCATATTGATTGAAGCAGTACACTTCATGAAAAGAAAAAAAGAAAAAAAATCAGTGCATCTAGTAGATTGGGATTAATGAATAAAGATTTCAGTGCAATTTCATGATTACACTGTTACCTTCCCACAAATGAGAAATCGTTCATTACATCCTTTGAATTGTTAAAACTAGAAAGCATTGTCATCATAAGGTACTACATAAGTAAAGTGGTGAAAAGCTTCAAAGGACTTGTTATACAAAAACGAATAAGGATTCAATTTAATCAGTTCAAGCAACACCTTTTCAATAATCCACAAGAAAATTGTAATAGAGCAACACACGTGGGCAAATACACAAACCTCTCATAGAACTAGCAGATTAAAGGAACCCATTTACCGAACTCAGCAAAATCAAAGAAGCAACAACCAAAACCGCAAACAAGTTTCAAAATTGTTTAACAAAACAGAAAGAGAAAGAGAAAAGGGAAGCAATAAATGAATAAGAAATGCAATTGAAATTTGATACAAACCTTCCATGTTAGCAGAGATGAAGCATAGTGGATGAAATAATAAGATAGAGAAGATGAAAACTAAAGCCCAGAACTTTCTGTCCATATCTGATTATGTAGCTAACCTCAGATCCAAACAATAATTCAAACTCCAATACAAGCTCATCACAGAAACCCCACTCCTCCTTCTTCAAAACCACTAACACAAAGAACTCAAATAACCCAAAACCCTAACTCCCAATTACCACCCGATCTCAACAAAATACACCACCTTTGGAAGAACCCAGAAACCGAAACCCTAACAAAAATCAAACTTTATTTACTGAAAATTGATTAAAGTTAAAAGAAGAGAAATGGGTATTTCAGTTTGTGGTGAAGTGAAGAAGACAGAGATACAATGGTTCTATTTCTTTCTTTGTCTAAGAACTGTTGTTAATATTGTTGTTGTTGTTAATTGTTATCTTTTTGTTGAGTGAGGCGTGCAGTGAGAGAATAAGAGAGTGGGGTACCTGCCCGAAACGGTGCTGACCGTTGCCCCAACGCAGTCAAAAACGCTTTTGGGGAAAGTGACGTGACCGCACTCCTTACATCAAACCACAAAACCCCGTTTTTAGTTAGTCAAAATTCCTCTCGCACTTATCTCTCTTTTCTGTCTCGTGCCTCTATTTTTTATTTATTAAAAGTAAATTACATTAATAAGTTTTAATACAATTATACAAATCATTTTTCATTTTTTAAAACTACACAATTTATCTTTAATTATATATATATTATTGATTATTTTGACTACTCTTATATAAAAATAAATGTAATCTTTTAAATAAAAAAGATAACAAGTATTAGAAAGATAAATTCAAATGGTATAAGAGTCAATGTCTAATTGATTCATTACAAACTGACCAGTAGTTCCAATGAGTAACTTAAATCACTTTTATATTATATTATAGTTAACCAAAATAATGAACACATAAACTCTTACGATATCTAGATGTGTCTTCTCAAAATATCATATTTTATTTCACTCAATTACGTTCATCATCATTTTTTGTTTAATAAATTATATTTATCTCTCCTATAAAAGTAGTCAGTGTAGTAAGTACATATAATTATGAGTGATTTGCATATGTTTAAAAAATGATGGGTAGTTTATGGAATTTCAGTAAAACTTAGTGTGTGTCAATATAATTTATTATTTATTAATTAATTCAGTAATCATCTATTTTAGCCTCCAAATTTTTTGTGTGTTAAATGTAGTTAAGTTAATTTTTTATATTATTTTTAGAATATGCATTGTTGGTATAAAAAACCTTGCATAATTTACCATTCATTTAAATATTTTATGTAATAGTTAATTTTGATTAAATATAAATAATGTTACAATAATAGTGTATAAAATTCATACATAATTAATGTGAATATTTTTCTCTTATTTTTATGAGATACTTTAGCCCTATCAATAATTATTTTAATTTATATTTGTGATATTTTAAGTACTAATTTTTTTTTTAGGGATGAAATAAACTAAGTGTTGACTCTAATTAATTTAGTGTTTTGAGTAAGTATTTATTAATCAAATTTCTTAACACTCTAAGCTAATTATATTTTACTATTAAATATTTAATATTTTAATAAGTAATAAATTTAATGTTAACTATTTAGAATTTTATATTCTACCATTGAGACTAAAATACTGGTTAATGTTGTAAAGTGGCATAAGGGAATTGAAAAGAGTTTAAGCATGTGATTAAAAAAATGATGAGTGATCTAAAATCAAACCAGAGAAAATCCCTTCATCAATTAATTAATAGTTCTACTAATATTAAGTATTAAAGTTAACAATATGATAAAATAATTGGAAAAAATTACAATAGATTTTTAACTGATTCGTTTAAACGGTTTATTTTGATTATATTTATAAAAAATCAATTAAAGATTATTGTTGAACCTCTTGTTGGTAAGTTGTTTTTTATTTAAAGAAATAAAAAGGAACTAGTCAGGTAAATAAAAGGTATTGATTTAATTTTTTTATAATAGGTGTTTGAAGTTTTTGTAGCATAAAGTTTATGCCATAAGCCATTCAAAAACGTGTGCGCCAAAATTATAAACCAATGAGAGAAAAATTATATACGTCGATAGTATATAAGTTTTATAAATATTATTGTATTATTCATCACTCTTATATAATAATTATATCTAAACTTTTATACTAATGGTAAATAGATATCCCACTTTAAACTAATTTGCATCAATATAATAGTAACTAGTAAGAATAATGGTACACCTTCAGGCACATAAAAACCTCTTCATCATTTATTATATAAAGTAAATATTCAATGTAAAAATAAATGTTCTATTTTCTTCGAGTCTAAAAAACATTAAATATTTTTAATGTTATGGAAAAAGGAAGATTTTTAAGATGATGTATTAGGGTGATTCCGCTTTGTTATAATAATTTAGTGAGTCTATATCATAAATTTATTTATATTCATGGATACTATATATATATACGTAAAAGTGAAATTGGGGTGATTCGCTTTATATAAAAACTGGTAATAACAAACTCTATTAATTTACAGAAATCATATATATAGCATCAATTAATTGAACCACCATATAAATTAAGAGTTTAAAATCTATGCATTGAAAGTGTAAAGTTTTTTACACTGTCAACAAATTATCCACTATTGATTTGTATTACTTTTGTTTAAGAGTCAATGATAATTAATAAATCAATGGTAGATGATTGACTGACAGTCTAAAAAACATTTACACTGTCAGTGTATACCTATTAAATCCATAAATTAAAAGAGATTAGGTTATTATTATGGTTTCTATAACTAGGGGTGTTTTCATTTGTCAAAGGAAAAAGCCATGGAGAATGAAGTACCTAAATTGGTATTGTTCATGAAATAGAGCCTCTCTTTATTTTCATTCTTAAATAAAAGAGACCAATCTTATGTATGATTATGCATCTCTTTTTTAGGCATAATCAATTAGTATGATTTTTTGGGCTAGAAAATGAACTACACGTTTGGATGAAATAAGGTATTCATTAGAAAAATGGGTAAGGATGCAAGTAGTTTTCGCCTATGAATTTCGGATTTTGTGGGTCCATGTATTCTTGCCATATTTGTATGATTTTAAAATGTATACTTTATGAAATTAAGCACACAGAAAATGTATATTTTAATGAATAATACTTTTATATAAATGTTTTTTGGGTAGGATGTTGTTATAAGAATTGGTATTAGTATTAATATATTGACGGCAAACACATTAGACAACTCTCTTTCTTATAAGACAATGCACTTATTGGGAAGAGAATGTAGATCATTTGTCTTTAATAGTGTCTCATTCTCTATCTTAAGTCAATCATATATTAACATGTGGATAAATTAAAAAATTTAGAAGCAAAAAGTTATAAAATAAAAAACAATGATTGACTTGGGAGATAATGCCATTTGAAATAAACCATTTAAGATATGTTATCTTTATCCAATTTTTTTTAACAGAGATAATTCCATTTGAAAGAAAGACAAATAATTAAAGCAAGAAATATAGAGCCATTTATACAAAACATGCTATGAATAAACAAAAGGAGACCATGTGTCACTATTCTTTTTTAGAGATGTATACTAAAGTTTTGTGTGCTGTTAAGTATAATTTGTCAAGGGTTATTATCTTCATGTGGTTTTATACGAGGATATGTTTGTTTAGTAGTATAAGGTTTTGTCAGATCCTTAGGATGATTAAAATATCAAGAGTTCAATTTTTATGAGCAACATTTGTTGGAGAGACAATCACACATCTCAAAAAGATTAGTTTCTAACCCAAAAGGGTGAGAAATACCCTTGGTAGTATAAACAAACATATCATATATATATATGGATGACAATGAAAATCGAACTCGTTGGTAACCGTCCGAACCTAATCTGAATTTAACGGAGAAAACTCGATGTGATTGGATTCAGGTTTTACCAGAGTTCAATTTACAAGTTCGGGTTTAGTATAGTTTATGTTCTGCTCAAACTCATTCTGAACCCGATTAATATATGTAAAATTATAAAATTAGAGATAAATACATATATAAAACCTACATAAATATATACATATATATAACCTATATATACATACATGTTTTTGGGTGAATTCCTATCAAGCTTGGGTTACACGAAACCTAACGGATTTCTGAAATGATAGCATTTTTTCAACCTCACTTAATTTATTTATATATATATATATATATGCAATTCCATACATGTTTACCCCATACACCTCCACTATTTTTTTTTTCATTTCTGATGTTGGAAGCAGTGAACAAAAATTATATTAATGCATGATAAAACATAATGTATACTTCCTTTTTCTTTTGGATACTGTAGATACTACACATACTGTTCTAGCATTCTTTATCTTAATAAAAAAATGTTTAAACATTGGAGTATGGCACCATTTTTCTTTATCACAAATGTCAATTTGTCACCCACATAAGTAATAGTTTTGGTGCAAAAAACACTGTATTCTTTCAGCCATATTATCCTTTATTCTTCAATGTTGACCATAATTGAGGGCCTAAATGGTGGAAGATAGAGTTTCTGTATGCTTTTCTAATCTTTTATTCTAAAAAATTGGCCACAAAAGCCTTCCTTTTTGGCACCACTTCCTAGAGATAAATGATTTCGATTTTGTGATCTTTTAATCTCTATGTAGAGGAAGAGGTGGTACTATACTTATATGATTCAAAGTCTCAACTCTCATAGTGCATGATGAGACTTGTGATACATACAATGCATTCACCTTTGCTATTTTTGTATTTTTCTTTTTCCAAATTCTATTGTTTATAATTTTCACATATTGTTTCTACAATTTAATTAAAATATAGTGAGAAAAATGTATACACTATCAGTGTATGAGATTTATAAAATGTTACTGCATTGTCCACAATTAATATTTAATTATCATTGATCGTTTAAGAAGGTAATACAAATGAATTGATGAATGATGTAATGACTATATAAATATTTATATTGACTATGTATAAATATTGCAGTCTAAAATGTATTATAGTTTTTTACATTGTAGATTTATAAAATGTGTGCATAATTTTGTTAAAAACGTATTAATTCTATATCCATTTTAAAATTAAAAAAAAGGCACAAATCCATATTTTAAATAAAAAAGGTATTGATAATAAAACACATATAACTGGTTTATATCTGGTGCCTACAACCTAGATGACAAACACTAAGCCAAAAAATTGTGTGTGGTGTGAATAGATAGAAAGAGACATTTTGTTAGTTACATTATTATATTTATATGTACCAATCCACCTATCTGTCTAACACAATCCAATTCACTAATTTAGACTTTATGTAACAAATAATGTAAGTGTTTGATTTGGTAGAGAGGCTATCTCAGTCCCACGTGTGTGTGGGTTTTCATATTTTTGTGGCATAATAATTTGGATCCTCATGCAATGCAAATAAATAAATAATAAGAGTTTAAAATCTCATAATATAAAGTTTTTTATAATGTCAATATATCATTTATTATTAATTTGTGTTACTTTTCTTTGAGAGTCGATGATAATTAATAAACTAATGATAAATAATTTGTTGATACTTAAAAAAAACTTATACTATGAGGGTATCAAATAATAAATAATGTTATGTTGTATAGAAAGAACGAAGATGTCACAATCATCAGACATTTGTTCGAGGGGTCCCATGAAAAAGCCAATTGCCTTTTGAGGATGGACCAATATTCTAATTTACAAATATTTGGGCCTAACCCAACCTTTCTTTACCCTCACATGTGTCTATGCTTTCACTCTATTTGATGTTTATCTTTTTCTTGTTAATCTTATAATTTTTTTAATGAGAGAGTGTTTGAAAATGATATGCACCAAGTTTCATTTGTAATATCGGGTGTCGAGTGGAAAGGTCGTCGCTCAACGAATAAAAGTTACTTTAAAACTCCCTCTCTTCTTATTATCTACTCCTACATATAAACAAATAAATCAAATTACATAATTAATTTAACTATTACCTTTATATTTTGGTATAAATGTAAAAAACCAGAAGTTTCATTTTATTACCTTTATACAACGCTTTTACATATTTTTTTGGTATAACTAAATGTAACCCACCTCTTCTACCAAACAAAATTGCGAAAGATTTTTACATTTTAAATTAGATTAGTCACACTAATATATATGGCATAGTGTGCTATAAACATCTACCACTCCGGTCCTTAGCGTAACAAACTATGATATGATATATGTATATATATGAGGTAAAAAAGCTGAGTACATTCTATTTTATTCCCTCCCATTTAAAAATTCAAAAAGTTTTAATAACTATTTTATAAATTTATCATATTTAACATTCTTTGAGCTAACATAGTAAAAAATAAATCATATACAAATAAAGAACATAAACACGTCGGATCAAAATAAACCAAACCATAAAATATAGTAATTCTTTATCATGGTTCGATTTGCTTTATCGAAGGAACCATTAAGTTCACTTTAGTTTATTATTTAAAAATTTAGAAACTCTTTAAACTAAACCACATAATAAAGATCAAGAATAATATTGTATTATTGTTTAAATCTTTCAACAAAGTTTGTAACTTAAATTAATGTTCTTTATATTACTAAATTATTATATATGTTAATATGCTACCACCTACTCAACTGTTATGTAGATGTGTTATCTACCCATTGCTTTGATGATTTAGAATCTATATTTACTACTTGGTTTTAAACTAGCTTATATCATTCATTCATATACGTATTACCAATTGTATATTGTAGTGTTAATTATATTAGTAATTGTTGTATATATTACTAATTAGAAATTATATTGTTATATATATATAATCATTTGTTTTATTTTTCCTATTATTACAAATAATTATGAGTTTCAATTTGTTTTCTAATAATAATAATAATAATAATAATAATAATAATAATAATAATAATAATAATAATAATAATAATAATAATAATAATAATAATAATAATAATAATAATAATAATAATAATAATAATAATAATAATAATAATAATAATAATAATAATAATAATATACATAATTAATGTGAATATTTTTCTCTTATTTTTATGAGATACTTTAGCCCTATCAATAATTATTTTAATTTATATTTGTGATATTTTAAGTACTAATTTTTTTTTTAGGGATGAAATAAACTAAGTGTTGACTCTAATTAATTTAGTGTTTTGAGTAAGTATTTATTAATCAAATTTCTTAACACTCTAAGCTAATTATATTTTACTATTAAATATTTAATATTTTAATAAGTAATAAATTTAATGTTAACTATTTAGAATTTTATATTCTACCATTGAGACTAAAATACTGGTTAATGTTGTAAAGTGGCATAAGGGAATTGAAAAGAGTTTAAGCATGTGATTAAAAAAATGATGAGTGATCTAAAATCAAACCAGAGAAAATCCCTTCATCAATTAATTAATAGTTCTACTAATATTAAGTATTAAAGTTAACAATATGATAAAATAATTGGAAAAAATTACAATAGATTTTTAACTGATTCGTTTAAACGGTTTATTTTGATTATATTTATAAAA
Source organism: Lupinus angustifolius (assembly GCF_001865875.1). Lineage (NCBI taxonomy): Eukaryota > Viridiplantae > Streptophyta > Magnoliopsida > Fabales > Fabaceae > Lupinus > Lupinus angustifolius. Next base: position 648,839 of record NC_032028.1, on the reverse strand, counting down.
AATCAATTAAAGATTATTGTTGAACCTCTTGTTGGTAAGTTGTTTTTTATTTAAAGAAATAAAAAGGAACTAGTCAGGTAAATAAAAGGTATTGATTTAATTTTTTTATAATAGGTGTTTGAAGTTTTTGTAGCATAAAGTTTATGCCATAAGCCATTCAAAAACGTGTGCGCCAAAATTATAAACCAATGAGAGAAAAATTATATACGTCGATAGTATATAAGTTTTATAAATATTATTGTATTATTCATCACTCTTATATAATAATTATATCTAAACTTTTATACTAATGGTAAATAGATATCCCACTTTAAACTAATTTGCATCAATATAATAGTAACTAGTAAGAATAATGGTACACCTTCAGGCACATAAAAACCTCTTCATCATTTATTATATAAAGTAAATATTCAATGTAAAAATAAATGTTCTATTTTCTTCGAGTCTAAAAAACATTAAATATTTTTAATGTTATGGAAAAAGGAAGATTTTTAAGATGATGTATTAGGGTGATTCCGCTTTGTTATAATAATTTAGTGAGTCTATATCATAAATTTATTTATATTCATGGATACTATATATATATACGTAAAAGTGAAATTGGGGTGATTCGCTTTATATAAAAACTGGTAATAACAAACTCTATTAATTTACAGAAATCATATATATAGCATCAATTAATTGAACCACCATATAAATTAAGAGTTTAAAATCTATGCATTGAAAGTGTAAAGTTTTTTACACTGTCAACAAATTATCCACTATTGATTTGTATTACTTTTGTTTAAGAGTCAATGATAATTAATAAATCAATGGTAGATGATTGACTGACAGTCTAAAAAACATTTACACTGTCAGTGTATACCTATTAAATCCATAAATTAAAAGAGATTAGGTTATTATTATGGTTTCTATAACTAGGGGTGTTTTCATTTGTCAAAGGAAAAAGCCATGGAGAATGAAGTACCTAAATTGGTATTGTTCATGAAATAGAGCCTCTCTTTATTTTCATTCTTAAATAAAAGAGACCAATCTTATGTATGATTATGCATCTCTTTTTTAGGCATAATCAATTAGTATGATTTTTTGGGCTAGAAAATGAACTACACGTTTGGATGAAATAAGGTATTCATTAGAAAAATGGGTAAGGATGCAAGTAGTTTTCGCCTATGAATTTCGGATTTTGTGGGTCCATGTATTCTTGCCATATTTGTATGATTTTAAAATGTATACTTTATGAAATTAAGCACACAGAAAATGTATATTTTAATGAATAATACTTTTATATAAATGTTTTTTGGGTAGGATGTTGTTATAAGAATTGGTATTAGTATTAATATATTGACGGCAAACACATTAGACAACTCTCTTTCTTATAAGACAATGCACTTATTGGGAAGAGAATGTAGATCATTTGTCTTTAATAGTGTCTCATTCTCTATCTTAAGTCAATCATATATTAACATGTGGATAAATTAAAAAATTTAGAAGCAAAAAGTTATAAAATAAAAAACAATGATTGACTTGGGAGATAATGCCATTTGAAATAAACCATTTAAGATATGTTATCTTTATCCAATTTTTTTTAACAGAGATAATTCCATTTGAAAGAAAGACAAATAATTAAAGCAAGAAATATAGAGCCATTTATACAAAACATGCTATGAATAAACAAAAGGAGACCATGTGTCACTATTCTTTTTTAGAGATGTATACTAAAGTTTTGTGTGCTGTTAAGTATAATTTGTCAAGGGTTATTATCTTCATGTGGTTTTATACGAGGATATGTTTGTTTAGTAGTATAAGGTTTTGTCAGATCCTTAGGATGATTAAAATATCAAGAGTTCAATTTTTATGAGCAACATTTGTTGGAGAGACAATCACACATCTCAAAAAGATTAGTTTCTAACCCAAAAGGGTGAGAAATACCCTTGGTAGTATAAACAAACATATCATATATATATATGGATGACAATGAAAATCGAACTCGTTGGTAACCGTCCGAACCTAATCTGAATTTAACGGAGAAAACTCGATGTGATTGGATTCAGGTTTTACCAGAGTTCAATTTACAAGTTCGGGTTTAGTATAGTTTATGTTCTGCTCAAACTCATTCTGAACCCGATTAATATATGTAAAATTATAAAATTAGAGATAAATACATATATAAAACCTACATAAATATATACATATATATAACCTATATATACATACATGTTTTTGGGTGAATTCCTATCAAGCTTGGGTTACACGAAACCTAACGGATTTCTGAAATGATAGCATTTTTTCAACCTCACTTATTTATTTATATATATATATATATATGCAATTCCATACATGTTTACCCCATACACCTCCACTATTTTTTTTTTCATTTCTGATGTTGGAAGCAGTGAACAAAAATTATATTAATGCATGATAAAACATAATGTATACTTCCTTTTTCTTTTGGATACTGTAGATACTACACATACTGTTCTAGCATTCTTTATCTTAATAAAAAAATGTTTAAACATTGGAGTATGGCACCATTTTTCTTTATCACAAATGTCAATTTGTCACCCACATAAGTAATAGTTTTGGTGCAAAAAACACTGTATTCTTTCAGCCATATTATCCTTTATTCTTCAATGTTGACCATAATTGAGGGCCTAAATGGTGGAAGATAGAGTTTCTGTATGCTTTTCTAATCTTTTATTCTAAAAAATTGGCCACAAAAGCCTTCCTTTTTGGCACCACTTCCTAGAGATAAATGATTTCGATTTTGTGATCTTTTAATCTCTATGTAGAGGAAGAGGTGGTACTATACTTATATGATTCAAAGTCTCAACTCTCATAGTGCATGATGAGACTTGTGATACATACAATGCATTCACCTTTGCTATTTTTGTATTTTTCTTTTTCCAAATTCTATTGTTTATAATTTTCACATATTGTTTCTACAATTTAATTAAAATATAGTGAGAAAAATGTATACACTATCAGTGTATGAGATTTATAAAATGTTACTGCATTGTCCACAATTAATATTTAATTATCATTGATCGTTTAAGAAGGTAATACAAATGAATTGATGAATGATGTAATGACTATATAAATATTTATATTGACTATGTATAAATATTGCAGTCTAAAATGTATTATAGTTTTTTACATTGTAGATTTATAAAATGTGTGCATAATTTTGTTAAAAACGTATTAATTCTATATCCATTTTAAAATTAAAAAAAAGGCACAAATCCATATTTTAAATAAAAAAGGTATTGATAATAAAACACATATAACTGGTTTATATCTGGTGCCTACAACCTAGATGACAAACACTAAGCCAAAAAATTGTGTGTGGTGTGAATAGATAGAAAGAGACATTTTGTTAGTTACATTATTATATTTATATGTACCAATCCACCTATCTGTCTAACACAATCCAATTCACTAATTTAGACTTTATGTAACAAATAATGTAAGTGTTTGATTTGGTAGAGAGGCTATCTCAGTCCCACGTGTGTGTGGGTTTTCATATTTTTGTGGCATAATAATTTGGATCCTCATGCAATGCAAATAAATAAATAATAAGAGTTTAAAATCTCATAATATAAAGTTTTTTATAATGTCAATATATCATTTATTATTAATTTGTGTTACTTTTCTTTGAGAGTCGATGATAATTAATAAACTAATGATAAATAATTTGTTGATACTTAAAAAAAACTTATACTATGAGGGTATCAAATAATAAATAATGTTATGTTGTATAGAAAGAACGAAGATGTCACAATCATCAGACATTTGTTCGAGGGGTCCCATGAAAAAGCCAATTGCCTTTTGAGGATGGACCAATATTCTAATTTACAAATATTTGGGCCTAACCCAACCTTTCTTTACCCTCACATGTGTCTATGCTTTCACTCTATTTGATGTTTATCTTTTTCTTGTTAATCTTATAATTTTTTTAATGAGAGAGTGTTTGAAAATGATATGCACCAAGTTTCATTTGTAATATCGGGTGTCGAGTGGAAAGGTCGTCGCTCAACGAATAAAAGTTACTTTAAAACTCCCTCTCTTCTTATTATCTACTCCTACATATAAACAAATAAATCAAATTACATAATTAATTTAACTATTACCTTTATATTTTGGTATAAATGTAAAAAACCAGAAGTTTCATTTTATTACCTTTATACAACGCTTTTACATATTTTTTTGGTATAACTAAATGTAACCCACCTCTTCTACCAAACAAAATTGCGAAAGATTTTTACATTTTAAATTAGATTAGTCACACTAATATATATGGCATAGTGTGCTATAAACATCTACCACTCCGGTCCTTAGCGTAACAAACTATGATATGATATATGTATATATATGAGGTAAAAAAGCTGAGTACATTCTATTTTATTCCCTCCCATTTAAAAATTCAAAAAGTTTTAATAACTATTTTATAAATTTATCATATTTAACATTCTTTGAGCTAACATAGTAAAAAATAAATCATATACAAATAAAGAACATAAACACGTCGGATCAAAATAAACCAAACCATAAAATATAGTAATTCTTTATCATGGTTCGATTTGCTTTATCGAAGGAACCATTAAGTTCACTTTAGTTTATTATTTAAAAATTTAGAAACTCTTTAAACTAAACCACATAATAAAGATCAAGAATAATATTGTATTATTGTTTAAATCTTTCAACAAAGTTTGTAACTTAAATTAATGTTCTTTATATTACTAAATTATTATATATGTTAATATGCTACCACCTACTCAACTGTTATGTAGATGTGTTATCTACCCATTGCTTTGATGATTTAGAATCTATATTTACTACTTGGTTTTAAACTAGCTTATATCATTCATTCATATACGTATTACCAATTGTATATTGTAGTGTTAATTATATTAGTAATTGTTGTATATATTACTAATTAGAAATTATATTGTTATATATATATAATCATTTGTTTTATTTTTCCTATTATTACAAATAATTATGAGTTTCAATTTGTTTTCTAATAATAATAATAATAATAATAATAATAATAATAATAATAATAATAATAATAATAATAATAATAATAATAATAATAATAATAATAATAATAATAATAATAATAATAATAATAATAATAATAATAATAATAATAATAATAATAATAATAATAATAATAATAATAATAATAATAATAATAATAATAATAATAATAATAATAGTAGGAGTTGTAACTTTTTTCCATGGATAAACAATGTCTGAGAATACATTTTGAACATTCAATTAATTTGAAATTTAAAAGGTTCTGTGCCTAAAATATTTTTTTGCACTTAATTCAATATAATTTTTGCTAGAGACGTGTTGTTAACGGAAAAAGATAAGATTACACGCAATAAGAAACAAGAGCATAAATTCAACCACTTAATTCCGATAACCTGACACATTCATTAGAGTAGGTAGCATAGCTTTTATAACTTCATTTCTTTCTATATGGCACCATTAATTCAGACTATGTCATGCTACCTGCTTTATTTAATTAAAATATGCTCAATTTAATTATGTCCAATTTTGTATACATGTATCATTTTCCCTAAACTCTTACACCTTAAGTTCTCTCTTATTTTTTTCTTTCTATTTGTTTTTTCCTTACCGTTTCTACACCCAAATTTCGGGGTAATTTAATAAACATATTTTTGGTATTTTTGATTTATGGAAATTAAACAAATCTAACTTAATATACTCTTCATTAACCATCCAATCATAAAATATGAAATTAAAAATATACTCATTACCATAACTTTAATTTGATAGAGTTCCTTTTACAAATCTTTATTAACGTACTATATTATTGGACTAGTTTATTACCAAAACCCTAATTTTTTTACTGTATCTTTTTAATTCCGTAGAGTAATAGTATTGCTGATTATTAGGATTCTGCGTTTGAATAATATATAACAAATCACACACAACAATTTCCAAATTCTTTATAAGCGTGGCATTGCACCATAAACAAGAATTGAAGTTTGAAGAGTAGTTAAAGCATCACGTTGACTGAGACACAAAGAATGAATAGGCCATTAATGAATGAAGAAGAAGAAGAAGTTCATGATAGAAAACTCACTTTCTATCTTTGTCATCCATGCTTTTTCCTTGAAGAAACATTTAAGGGTTTCTTAAGATGTCTTGGCGTTGAAACTAGTAGTGGAAGAAGCAGCAGAACAAAGGGTTCAATGAAGAAGAAAGAATATGAAAGATCTCTGCTAAAAAAAGTTTCAGATAATGCAGATGTGGATAGTGTTACAACATCACAAAATTATGCAAATAATAGCCACAAAACTAACCAAGTTATTGCAAATCCACCATCATCTACAATGACTCAAATCAATGTATGCTATACCTTCTCATCACCCTCTTGAATATCCCAACATAATTTTTATTTTATTTTAATTTGATTTGAACTACTATGAATGAGAGTTTGGATAGTTGTACTAAAAAAAGAGTATTTTCTGTAATTTCTTTTATTATAACATGCCAAAATTTAAGAGTTTTGTAATGTGTTTGTACTTAATTCGTGTAGGATGTAATTGCAATGGAAAAGGGTGGTCCTAGAAAGCCACCACTTAGCCAAGGAAACCCTCCTCAACATAACTAACTACGATCATTATATTCGAGAGGAAAGTGCAACAAAAGCAAAAAAAATAAATAATACAGTGTGATACTTTTATTCTTTAGATATAAATGTAGTGACGTTTTTATCCAAGTGAAAAAATAACATCTCTCTTCATAGAGAAGATCATATCCGAGATCAAGGAATTAATCCTTCTCCTAACCTTTATGGCTTTGCTATACTCAAATATTGATAAGCTTCTCCCTTTTCTCAAATCTCAAACCCCTTTGAGCTTCTATTGTAGTAGATATCAAGATTTTTTGTATTTGAAAGAACCTAATGAAAGTATATTATATAATGCTGTGTGGTACTCGACGATCAGAGCTTACAGAATGTTAAACCTGTCAAACCTGTTAGAATAATTAAGATTCTAAGAAGAGTTAATCAATTAATTCTTACACAATCTCAGCTATTCTCATCTATTCTAACTAGACCCAAAATGCATGTTGAATTTCCTTCTTTTCTTGTACTAAAGTTGTCTAAAAATAAGATAGCATTACCAAGTAAAAGTATGGTTATTGTTAATTTCTTCCATCTCTTATTTTAACCGAAGCTATACTTATTATTATAAATTAATATATCTTAAATTTATCATTTATGTCTCAGTTCTCACATTTATCCGATTGTGACTATATATGTTTCTCTACGTACAACTCGTATTCATATAATTGGATTTGCTTAATTAGCTTCTGATTCAACAAGAGATCATTATGTATTTGACATTGTCCTCCACACAATGTATTTAACATTATAAAAATGAATGGTATTCTATGAATATGTTATTTATCTACTATCTTTTTTTGGTACATCGGAAATAAAAGGAAACAAACTACAACAAAGATAATCTGTCCATACGAAGATATCTATCTACTATCTGTGATAATGGAGAGATGATTTTTTTTAAAAATTTTATGATAAGAATATTAGTATCATTTCATTTTTATATTTTATTTATTTTTTATACAACTTCACTCTCCATGGGGAGAATCTCCTTCCTATCTAATGTGATATACCAAAATCTATTATATTGATTCATATTTTTATGAATTATAATTTTTATATATTGTATACAAACCAACCCTAATGTAATGAAAATGTTCCTAGTACACCCTCACATGACATGACAACACTTGTATGATACTTTTTAGGTTTATAGGCCAATCTATCAATATTTTAGTTTATGAATTTGAAAAGTATCACAAAAGTCACTTCTCACTATATCTCCATCATATAACAATGTTTTAAAGTTGTTTTTTAGATGGATTTTGGAAACGTATGTAAAGGAAAAAAAACGAAAAGTAAAAAAGAAATAAAAATAATTTCACTTATTATAAGAGATTACCCAACAATAATTTCCAATAGATAGCAAAACATCCCGAAAAATAATATACGCATTCTTACTTTACATATGGTCAAACTTTTTCCAGAATTTGATCTATAAACTCATAATCATTGAACAATTATCTTATTCTACAATTCAAGAAATAGCATAATGACTCGTAATATTTAGTATTAAATTTGTTACCACACGATCATATTATTATCTACTCTTCTAACAAAAAAACACATAGTTGACTGATTTGAATTGCTGACATTCGCAAACACCAAGTAACACATGACTATTTATTATATCTGGATTGGATGCTGATAATAATATTCGATTAATAAAGTTTTTATTGTTGATTAAAAAAAAATCCGATTAAATCATTATATATTATAAGATAAATAACATATTTACAAAATGATAATTTATTTATTAATTATTTAGTTTACAAGTGATATTGAAATGTTTTATTTTTATAAGTGACATATTGAAATGTTTTATTTTTACAAACTACCATAAACATATGGCTATCTATTATCATGCTCTTCAACCATTTATCATCACTTATTTTACACCTTAGCCTTACACCTTACATGTGACATTCCCATGAATTTACTGTGTTTGTCGCACTTTAAGTTCACACGACTTAAACTCATGAATTTGGGGACTTATAGCTAAAAATTACATTGCATCTATATCACTAACCTACGATCTCACACGCATAATAACTTAGTAGTAACGAATCAATGAAATTAATCAGTATAACTCCATGAATTCGAGTGGGAGAGGGTCGCTCTTGGTAGAATAAAATATTGCCCTAGGAGTTAAACTTGAGTGGTTGCAATTTAATTTAATAATTTCATGGGGCCAAATAGTGTTACACCTAGTCACTATCACTTACAACTACAAGTTTGTGGTTATAATCTCAGTATAAGAATTATGTGCATTCTTAAAAGAAAATAAAGGGATACATAGGTGTTTATCTGAATGAGTTGTAAAAACTATTGTCCACAAATATACATGGCTTCATAATTCCCTTGACGAGGCCACCCTAACAAAGTAACAACTCTTATTCTGAAGATTGACCTTGTAATAATCTTTGTTCAAACTTGAAACCTTTCTATTCCAAGAAATTCACCAATACATATCCATCTTTGCTTAGAAGGGAAAAAATGAACAACAGCCAAGTCAATTACTGAATTATTTGACCAAACTATGTTACAAACTTACCGTGCCTCTCTCATTTTCTATTCATTAGCCGAACTTTTTTTGATTTATTGAAGGCCTCATAACGTATACGTTAACATAAGCACTACTTTTGTTTGGAAATATCAGAAGAATCTCAATTACTTCACCTACTTTGATGAGAAAAATTGTTTTAAAGCCGCGTCTCAGTGCTTTTTGGTGTACTAATTTGAATTATCCAATACATATGTTGTCTTATTTTGATTTTAAGACATAGTTGACTTGGTATGTGTGGCAGATACCTTTGGCATAAAGTGGTATTGATTTGAATTATATTCACAGGCGCACATAGTTATAGACATGTCAAAAGACAAGCTAAAACTATAAATACATGCATGCATTAACAAACTCCTACAATATTATTCATATCAAGCAATTCTGAGTTCAGATTATTCTCAATGAAGATCACAGTCTTACAATACTTAGGAATGTTGTTCCTCAATGTCCTTATCACTTGCCAGGCACTGAGGCATCATAAATTTGTGGTATGAAAGTTTTTGTAGCTTTAGTTAACATCCAACTTTAGGCACAAATAAAAGCTCTTAGCTAAGTTGCTTGAATTGTGAAGTATTTTTTCATGCTTATTAACAAATTAACTACAGGTTAGAGATGCTCCCTACACAAAGCTTTGCAGCACAAAGAACATTTTGACCGTAAATGGCCAATTTCCTGGACCAACCCTATATGTTACCAAAGGAGAAACCATCATTGTTGATGTGTATAACCGAGCTAACTATAACATCACCATCCACTGGTAACTACTAATTAACTGCTTTTATTTCTCAGTACTTCTAACTTTTTTCATATTAGGATTTAATTAGCACGTACCATTAATCAATCATGCATGATCATGTTATTAACTTTTTAACATTTTCTAATAAGCACTTCAAAACTCATACTTGTTAATATGAGTGATCGATCAATGACATAAAAAACTTTATAGTAGATAGTGTATCAAAGTTAAACTCTATATGTTAATACTTTGGAGCTAGCTTAATAACAATTACAATAATTCAGGCATGGAGTGAACCAACCGAGATATCCATGGTCAGATGGACCTGAATATATAACACAATGTCCAATTCGACCTGGTGGAAAGTTCAGTCAGAAGGTTATATTTTCTGAAGAGGAAGGAACTCTTTGGTGGCATGCTCATAGTGACTGGTCTCGGGCCACAGTTCATGGGATGATTGTGGTCAAACCCACTTCTGGAACTACATATCCATTTCCAAAACCACACAAAGAGGTCCCCATTATACTAGGTATATATATATTTCACTAACAAGCATGCATAAAAGCTCATTGCTGATCCAAAAAAAAAGCATGGATAAAAGTTGTGTACAAGATTTTAATCATTTGTTGGAGGTTACTATATATAATCATGTAACTTATTGGAATGTAGGTGAATGGTGGAAGAAAGACATTGTAGAGGTTTACAATGAATTTCGTAGAACTGGAGGAGATGCCAATATTTCTGATGCTTATACTATTAATGGTCAACCTGGTGATCTATATCCATGCTCAAGTAATGGTATGCATGCATGCAACCATATATAATTAAAAGTGTGGTGTGTTTTTAGTTGAAGAGTATTTTAAATCTTAAAATTTGATGCTTAAATTATGAATGCAGAAACCTTCAAGCTTAGGGTTGACTATGGCAAAACCTATCTTCTCCGAATGGTGAATGCAGCAGTACAAGACATGCTCTTCTTTGCAATTTCCAAACATCAAGTGACAATAGTAGGAAGTGATGGAAACTATGTAAAACCACTGAAGGTAGATTATATCACAATATCACCTGGACAAACAATGGATGTGTTACTTGAAGCAAACCAACCATTAGGTCAATATTACATGGCTTCTAAAGTATATTCCAGTGCTAATGGTGTTGAATTTGATAACACCACAACCACTGCTATTATACAATATAAAGGAAACTACATTCCATCTTCAACTACCCTTTCTTTACCTTCACTACCAGCTTCTGATGATACCATGGCCTCAATCAACCTCATTAGTCAACTTAAAAGCTTGAATGATAACCAACACCAAATTGATGTGCCTTTAAACATAACCACCAACCTTTTCTTCACAACCTCAGTTAACACATTACCATGTTCAAATGATTCAACATGTGCACTTCCTGGTAATAACCGCCTTTCTGCTAGCATGAACAACATAAGCTTCCAACTACCTTCAAACAACAACATTTTACAGGCTTACTACAACAACATTAGTGGTGTCTTTGGAGAAAATTTCCCTAACGTGCCACCATTGTTGTTTGATTTCACTGGTAATAACTTGCCTGCATATCTAGCTACTCCATCAGTGGCTACTGAGGTTAATGTGCTTGAGTATAACTCAACAGTTGAACTTGTTCTTCAATCGACTAATATCCTGGCTGGTACAGAACATCCTATTCATTTACATGGACACAGTTTCTATGTTGTGGGATGGGGATTTGGGAACTTTGATAAGGACAAGGATCCTTTGAACTACAATCTTATTGACCCTCCTTATCAGAATACTGTAGCAATACCCAAAAATGGTTGGACAGCCATAAGATTCAGAGCCAAAAACCCAGGTATATTATACTTACTAAATATTGTTTACTATACAGAAAAAAAGAAATCAAAATGGTTTCATTGTAAAATTTTAAGAAAAATTTGATTTTTAGTTTTCACACTGATAATTGGATTTTTGTTGTAATTGTTTGAACAGGTGTATGGTTTGTGCATTGCCATTTAGAGCGTCATGTAAGTTGGGGAATGGCTATGACTTTCATTGTCAAAAATGGTGACAAGACAGAAGAGAAGATGTTACCACCACCACCAGACATGCCTCAATGTTAAATTGTTAATTCAAACCACTGCTATACTGAAACTATTAATTCATCTAAAATTTCATTCTTTTCTTAATTAAATTCTATTTGTTGTTTAATTCTTTTTTAATATATAAGTTGCTGTGGAAATTGCTCACTCTTTGAGGATGTGTAAACTGTAAAATAGAATCATTGTAAACAATGTTATATTGGAAATGTCTATAAAATAAAGTGTATTGGTTTTCATATCTATTATAGAACTATTTTTCCTTAGCTATGGGGTTGCCTTCGACTGCATTCTGAACTCATAGCAGCAAGAAATTTATACTAATATGTATAGTTAGGATACTCTCATGAGACAACTACATAAAAAAACAAAAGGAGAAAAATAATAATATAATTTTCCTGTCTTTTTTTCTGGTGTCTTTAAGGAGGGGTTTGTGAGTTTCTGAAGAGACTTTAGGCTGAGCCTAAACTTTTTTCTCATTCTTTTATTTTCCTCTCTTCTAATTTATTCTCTTTTACACCTGAAATAAAATAACAATGACAACAATGATGATGAGTCTAAATTCATATAGCTCATCAATGAGTTGAGACATATACTTAGCTCAAATGATACAAGAAAAGATGTATGCACAGACATTTATTCCTACATCGAGATATATAACAAAAGTATGCCAAAAACAAGGAAAGTGAAGGGCAAAATTTTCATCTGACAAATTATTTAGTTGTACAAAATATCTCTTTTAAAGGCTCATTTGGAGCTCCTCAAGGTTACATCAAAAGTTTGGACATACATAAAAAATGCAAAAGTGTTCAAAAGAATTTTAACATTCTGAACCTAATCTACAGCAATTGATAATATACAATCATCGACCAAAACATCTGGAAGTTGAACTTGTCAGAAATTAGTGGCTGCATAATTCAACTCTTCCTGTCTGTCTGCTATGAGGGTTGCTGCATTTGATCTCGCCGAAGAGCCTGCTGGAGCTGAATGACCTGTTGTTGCTGCTCTGGCGGCAGCGAACTCAATTGCTCTGGTGTTAGATTCAACACTTGTTGTAGTAAGGCAGACTCTACATCAGGTGGAACCTGAGGCTGACCAGACAAAACAAGCTATCAATTAAGATAGAAACAGTAAAAATATAAACACTTCTCCAACTAAAAAAAGGTGTGGTTGAAATTGAACACTTTATATGAAATACATCCAAGGCTTTTGAAACTACCTATGCCCAAAATCTCATTTCTTAATATGAATTTAATTTAAGTCACAATCATGATATACTGTAAGTTCATAAACCAAGGCAAAGTCATGTTATGGATATAATCAGTTCTACCAGTCTCTAGTTCCAAACCAATTAGGGTCATGTTGGCAGTGTTGCACGACCATCAAGTTTGGTTGCTTATATATTAATCACATCCATATATATTCAAACAAACCAATAAACCATCAAAAAAATTCACAAGTGACAGAACTATTTGCCGTAATTTCTCATCCATGAATCACTAAGTTAGACGTACCTGAGGTGGTTGCTGCACTTCTGCTATAGGAGTTGGATGCACAGGCAATGAACTACTTCCAACTACACGGGATGATCCATTAGTGACAGGCACATCCGCAATCCCTGCAGAAAAATATGTGCTGCTGCCTTGGTCCATTTTCATGAGCTTTGAAGGCCGAGTAAAAGACTCTGAAGAATCATGAACCATGTTTGTTTTCTCTAATCCCATTGGTGCCTTTGAATATGTACTACTTCTTTGGGCCCAACTTAAATCCTCTAGAACTTTAGCAGATGTATCACTTCCCCTATTAATTAACTGAGAACTACCTGATGATATGGAGGGGCCAGGCTGTTTTAACGAATGAAATTAGAAACTTTTACGTTAAAAATATAACGACATGTGCATATCAACAAAATAAAAGCCGTAAACAGCTCAGCAGGAGTGAAGAGAACAACAGCTTCTACACATGAACCACTCGACGGTTTCTTAAATTGAAAGCACATAGTTAATTGTACTCAAGCAAGAATTTTCTGGAAATTTCTATGTAAAAAAAATATAAAAGATACTGCAAAGTTGTAAAAAATGCTACAACTATAGATGCTTTGATGATTTTATTCTTTATTAACGTCTTATTTTTTATAGCCATAGAACATGAAAAGGGATAGAACTTGGACTCTTTCTGATTTCCCCCCCCCCCAGAAATCATTACAATTTACAATGTAATAACACTCTTACACTTTCTTTGTGGAGGGTTAAAACTTAAAACCCCCTCAAAGATTTTGCGTTTTTTTATAGGATAGTCTTCAGATGTTTGTCGTACTGTGAGGTTTCAGAAATTACCAATCATTCAACTTCTACAATGTGTATAAACTCATAGAAGGCCTTGGCAGGGTGCAGTGTTACTTGATTTCATAAACTGTTGTTATTACACCAATTTAAACGATAAATAATTTTTTGTAAGAATTAAAGGATAAACATCCGCCTCTGCAACTTATTCAAAGGGATAAAGTGATATATTGAGCATCATCACCGTGCTATGCTAATGGACTAAAAAGACAATTTCATGGCTGACGAATATGGAGAGGGAATGCAAACTTAGTTTAAATGATGAGATTTTTTTCCTGTTGTCCGGTTTTTGTATTCTCTCTTATATTCAAACATCTACTTCCATTCTCTAATACAAATTCCTATGTCAAAATATTAATAACAAAGAGCATACAGAAATCTATTACCTTTCTCTACTACAGATTCCTACTTCAAAATAATAATAACCAAGCTCATATGGACATCTTTTTTTTTTTTCTCTAATACAAATAATAATGAAGTACACGGAGCAAGAATAATCTTCCAATGGAAAGAAAGGAGGAGCTGAACCAGCATGGTACTTCCTAGTCTCAAGTTAACCTTTTATCGATATACTTCTAAAGAATATTCACATCTGTCTACCTATGCAACATAAAACGACACAATCACGAAAAAAATTGGCACCTGAAAGCTTGCATCCAAACGAACCAGCTGAGCATTATTATGTCCTACAGTTGCTGGTTGAATTGGAGGCCTGACAGGTACACTTCCCAATATCTGGGGACGCACAGAAGGAAGCATTAAATTAGATGGCCCCTGCAATGTTCCTAGCTGTACAACATGGTTGCTTGGATGTTGTTGGGGTTGAATCCGAGGTTGCACTGGAGGCTTTGGATGTGCAGTCAATTGATTAGGAATCAAAGGATTATGAGGTATGGAGCTGACTTGGCCATCTTGAACATAAGGCATCAAACCAGACTGCAACTGGTTCTGTCCATGAGGTAGCAAACCAGACAGAGTTTGAAGCAATGCTGGCTGACCTAGCTGGCCTTCTTTTATTGAAAGCTGTGAGGCTTGATCTGAAACCAACCTAAGATTTGGCATTTGTAACTGCAAAAAATATATTATGAAAAAGAACGGAAAGAAGATCAGATTGATAGCAGCAACTGGAAACTTTAGATGGAATAAGCTTAAAGAACAAAAGATCTCAGTAGTCTGATAGTAATTTAAAAGTACATAGACCATAATGATCATGATTGGTTTAGGGTTATCATGACTGCGAACTGTGACTGTATTCAGTGTTATATTTTCAGTCATAGGGACATTTTTATAATTTGGTATTTAGGCACGACAATGAAAGGGTTTTCGTGCCCTTCTCCTTAACTTGATTCAGTTATTTAGGCTTTGCTTCACTACTGGGTAATTACTAAACCTGGGCCTGAAGTCCAAAACCCTCGATGACAAAGATTTCGCATAATAAAAAAATAAATGGAATGAGACATCAAGAAAAAGGTAGTGAAACTAACCACTTGGGAGGTCACCATTCCTAGCATTATCTGAGCCTGAAAATACAGCAGAGTATGGAGGAAAAGTGATCAGAGTAACAATAAACAATAATTTGTAGGGGAGCAGAAGCTCAAAATCCCCGAAGGTTATAATTTAAGAAATATTGCTCACGTAGAACAACAACAAAATGTGACGTTGAAAAAAGAAGGAAAAAGAGAGATTAGCTATGCTTTGATTTGTCAAAATGAAGAGTTAAATTAAAGAACAGTGCACCCAGACCAGGTTTGTCACAAAGAATGAGTAGATGTATAAATGTGCAAATAAATAGAAAAAGGTGAAAAGTTCATACCTGAAAAAGGGCCTTAGGCAACTGTGGTCTTGAAAGTAACAGCTGGCGAGCCAGGTCCCGGTTCTGCGTAGCCATTGCCTGTCATCATAACAAGAACAAATAAATCAAAAGAAGCGAAAGTTATCTAGAGAGCTGAAGCTAACTTTTCTCTTAATAGTTACCTTGACATCAGAGAGAATATCAATCAATTGACTCCTGGACATTTTGGCGAGATGCAGGGTTAAAGGGTCGTGTGCCAATGCCGACTGACTCTGCAAAGCATTTTGATTTGACTGGGTGCTAAACTGAGCACCTCCTAGAGCTGCTGTCATGACAGCTGCAGCTGTTATCGCAATATGAAGACCAATAGGTTGATGCTGAGCAGCTTCCCCATGGACAGCAGGACTAACGACTTGTTTCTGAGGGTCTTCAATACACATAAAGGGAGAAAATGAAAACACGGGACAACAAAAATGAATGCAGTGATTATATGCGTGAGATGATTTATCACGACATGTAAGAACAGTGAGAGCATAGGAGACCTACCAACATTTGCTGTCAGACCAGGCCCACCACGACCCTGCAACAAAAAGAATTATTCAGGGGGAAGCAAGAAAGAGATGCTGAGAGCATCAATAGTTATCTTCAACTCAGGGAAGTGATAGAAAGACTCATTTACTAGTTTGGTCTCACAACAATAAATTATGGTTTGCAAGAAAAAGAAACTGTAAAAGGTACATAAATATTAAGGAAGGAGGCAACACAAGCCACATTATGTATACGACTTTCAAGGTGCATATGTCTGCGAATGAATACTTTGAACTTCAGCTTTTTTCATGTTATTCGCTGAACTATCAACAAAGAAAAGGTAGCAAATGTTTTTTCGCTCCAAGAAGTTAAGACAGCACACCTGTTCTCTATTTCTATCATTCCCTTTATCATTTTCAGCAAAATCAACACGTAACTGTCTCCCATTAATTTGATAACCCTGAAGATTTCGACGAGCACTTAAAGCTGTTTCTTCATCCTTATACTCACAGAATCCATAACCTTTTGGTTTTCCAGTTTCTCTATCAACAACTAATCTGGATAAAAGAAGATAGAAAATCTTCAGCCATATACACCACTACTAAAGAACCAAGATAAAGCTAATTTCAATTAATTTCAGAAAAATTACCATATGAAACCTAACCAGTAGAACAGGCACATAAAATTCTTGATTAACTTGTAGAGATTAATAATAAAATCAAATTGATTCGAGTTTCAGTAAACAAGAATTGTTGTTACACATAAAGATTACCTGAAAGAGACAACAGGGCCAACTTCCTGGCAAATTTCAATAAGCTGTTCCTCTGTGGCATCATAAGGTATATTCCCAACTACAACCATAACATTGAAATCAACAAAAACTTTTGGAATAAAAAATCATTTTTTTCACAAAAGTTATGATTTTTAATCACTACCCAACATTCCACAACACCCAAAAACGCTGTGAGCGATAAAATTAACAAAAAAAAGTGAAGGGTTATAGGAAAAGAAAGAGGGGTACCAAAAACGCAACGATGCTGGGAAGAGGAGGCCATGAAATCAACAACAGGAGAAGAAGGTGAAGCCTTGCTCCATCTTCTTCCTCCTCACTAATGTTCTTTGTTTATCGATAGATACAAACACAAAAACTCAATCTTTTTGTATTTTTTGGGTATTTCTGTGTGTTTCGATTCGATCTAGTGTGTGGAGTGAGAACACTGTTAACCCTGTTTCCCTTCTAATATATAAGCTATGACATTTATAATCTTTTTTTAGTTTTTTAAAATATTTTTATGAATAAAAGAAATGTAATACCCACTATTATGAGTTTATATATTATCATAGCAATTATTTATAAATTTTTACATTAACAATATATAAATATTACACTATTATCGACATAGTGATATGTCAGTTACTAGGTTTGTTGACTATTGACCTAAATTTCCTTTACTACAACTTTTAGCAAGATTATTTAATTTTGATTATGAATTACTTTAAACAAAGTCAATTCAACGATATCATAAATGAATTGTTTCCTATAAGAAATTTATATGTATAGTTGGGCGTTCAAATTTTATATCCCATAATAGTTAATGTAATTATAGTGTAGAGAATGTTAGACCAAAAATAAAAAATGATCATGCATTCGGTTTGAATCTATGGTACAGTGCAAAGTATTAAAATAACTCAGCGCTGACTATTTTTATTTTTGGAATAATGAAAATTGTTTGTTGTCAATTCATAACCTTATGAAAATAAGTTACAATTCTTTTAAGCATGTTCATGATTACTTAAGTAAAATCTCAACACACTGAATCATGCAAACATGGTTTTCATTTCAAGAACTCAGAGTTCTAGTGATGGAATAAGAATACATAACGAATGATAGATGATATAGTGAAAGTGTAAAAAACTCTTATATCATTTTCTTTCAAACTAATGTTGTATAAATCCAAATATATAATGCAGTGAATACTCCATTAATATATTTTCTCTGTTTTTTTTTAATGATGCATACAGTTAAATAATTTGTATGGCTATATAGC
Organism: Lupinus angustifolius; assembly: GCF_001865875.1. Classification (NCBI taxonomy): domain Eukaryota; kingdom Viridiplantae; phylum Streptophyta; class Magnoliopsida; order Fabales; family Fabaceae; genus Lupinus; species Lupinus angustifolius. The sequence continues at coordinate 630,068 of NC_032028.1, read as the reverse complement.
AGTCAAAATCAATAACAAAATCATCAAATGAGCACCAGAATTGAATAAAGAAATAATTTAGATGACTGGTGAAATCATCTTCATGTATTTGAGTTGAATTTCGCACGGCGTTCTTCATACGATGCTGTTCGATAAGAATAAGACGTCAGTCAGACTAAAATAGATGGAGTTATTAGGACCAGTAAGTATAGTCTGAGAATCATTTGGTGTGGAGGTTAGTATTCTCAAACAAGCTTTAAAACATTTCAGGTGACAGAACTTACGCTCAGTTGATCGCGACATAAGAGGAACATGAGAAGCTTTCTTCTTCGTTTCCCGAATAGGCAGCGAGCTTTGATCTGAAAAAGGAACGGGTTATCAACATAACAGATCATTAGAAACAAAAATAAGCAAGGTGATCGGAAAGAAATTCAGCAATGTTTTTACAGCACCATCGGATAGAGGCACGCAATTAAGAAGAGCTTCATCGAATATTGCTGCTTGAAGTTGGTAAGCCTGGCATTCATTTGCCAAGTGTAAGCGCAGTGCTTGTCCTGCATCTAGATGTGTAATCGATTAAATGAATTCAACTTATCAAACTTTTCTAAATACAACGACTAAATCGGCAAGCAAAGAGGAAACTAGAATAGGATGCCACCGAAGTTTGTGGCTTTGATGTGCTTAGTAACTAGTGCTGCATTTCCAGAAAGGAATCCGATAAAACATTTAGTCACAATACTTAAAGCCTTACAGATTGTTTACCGAAGAAAAGGTCTTACAGATCAAAAATACCTGACGAACACATAAACTTAATATCTTCAAATTCGCAGGACTGAAGAACCAATGGAACCTCAGAAGCCATAATGAACTGGGGTTTCCTTGGGATCTTTTCAGTGTCTAGTAACATATCAATCACCTACAAATGTAACCATTAAAAAGTTTAGCTCAAACTACAGAATAAGAAATCCATATGCAGAAATGAGCAGTCCTAGGATTTACTATTACAATGTGACATTAATGTAAAAAGGAGAATAAACAAATAAGAGACAATTCGAGACCCACATAAGGAACAAAGCAACACAATTACTTAACAAACATTAACATATGTCTATCTCCTGTGTGAGTAAGTTATGTGCTCTGATAATGTAAGATTTTATAAAGGCGTCAAAACACAGCCAGAAGGATGCGATGGAAATACTTTCAACAGTCTGTCCCTCCCCATTGTTATTGGTGCAAATATTCGTGTGTTTGACATGTGATGCAGCCATTTAAGAGGAGTAACATAAACTTCAACTTGGAAGTCATTATGACAAAAAACAATAATGCTTTACAATAGCAACAAAATTTATTGCAACAGTAACATTTTGTGTACCACTGCGTCTACTTAGCCCACAAACTTTCTTGTATTTCACTTAAATGATAGTAACATTGCATCCTTTCGTAATAAAAGTGGCTTCAGGAAGTAAACTTGGAAAACATGTCATATATATATATATATATATATATATATATATGCAGCCTTCATAGTTCAGAAATTGGCTCTCTTGTACACTCTTAATGGACAAGCAAGGCAACAACTAAACAAAATTTTAAAATAATTTATTTATGAGCATGTTAGGTACCCACACTTGGAGATTCGAGATCTTTTCCAACCATGAATAGAACAGCCACCATGCAGCGAACCTGATGCCACAGAAAAGCACTGCCTCTAATTTTAATTACGCAAAGCTGATTACCATCATACCTACAGATAAATGGTAAAAAGAAATGTTCAGACTGCAAGCCCAAACATATCCAAACGAAAATTTCCGAGCTCTTGTCAGGCTATACAGTTAGGCAATTCTTTAACGAAAAAAGTGCAACTCTGAATTCTAAAGTGAAACAGGGAATAAGGGTTTCCTGTTTGGAATACATGAGGTGGAAAATGAAACAGTGTAAGATTGTTCTGCATCTTAGACTTAAAACTCAAATGTTAAGCTTGCAACTCCTAGCTGAAACATTTAAGGTAAATGTCATGCATATATTCATTCTAATCCTATTGAGAATTAAATTTTTTTATTCAAACTCATTCACGCCATTTCGCTTTTAGCTATTCAATTATATCCACTGACCAGAAGCATTAAAAAGATCATCTAAATCATCCATACAGCCAAGACCAAACATTTATCAGCTACAAACAATGTCATGGTGCACATTCGTTACATTCAATCCACATAATTTTTCAAGTGATGGACTCCTACACAATTCTCGCACACAAACAAGGATCAGAAAAATTGTCTACCAATCTTAACCTCACATCTGTAGGAGAGATCTCAAATGACGTGATACGCCGCCTATAGTTGTGCACATTTGCTGCATCCATTTTACATAAGTTTCTAAAGTCATGTTCTCCTAGAAGTTTCTTCCCAGCACTTTCCATGGCCTAATGGGGACATGAATCAAAGACAAAAAAATGATATGATTAGAAACAAAGAACAAGAAAAAAATAAGTTAAAGAATTTATAGATATTGCAAAGGAAAATGGTTTTCTCACAAGGATATTCAAATTTTCTTTCCAGAAGAAATATTTATACTCCCTGCTTAAACAGCTGAACCTGTATCGACCAAGCAAATGAGGAACATGTTAAAAAATAGAATAATTTAAGATATCAAGCTTCACTGGTTAACATATTTAAATCTAGTTAACTGCAAGGTCATGGTTTATATATTCAACACCAACATGAATAGCATAAGCAGCTTGGCTACCCTTATGGTAACATTACGGGTGTGTTTGACGCAAGGGACAAAATTGGACAAATATTTTGTCCCTTGGTTAAGCGGAAGCCAAAAAATATGACTTTGTACTGTCTTAGAGAAGGTTTCTGTCCAGTACCGAAGCTAATTTAAAAATCAAACAAAGGGCAATAATATTTGGGCAAATTTGTCCCTCATTTTCATCAAATCAAAAGCACCTTACATGTGTATACCATGATCCCTCTGGCAAATCCAGATCAGCAAGCATATAATGATATTTACATATTGGAGTATACACATATATTGGTTAATTTGCTTTAAATTTATGAAAGAAACAAAATTGTAGATCTCATAACAGGGTTCTATTGAAGTCAGAAAGTATTTTGTTAGAACTACACCCCTGGCAAGTGTTTCCCATTGCACCCCTCTCCCATTATGTGTGATACTGGGAAAGTAGTTTCCTTGTCCAGTGTTGCTCATTGCTATCACTATTTGCGGTATAATTTAATCATCATATTAGAAAGCAAAGTTACGAAGAGTCCATGGAAACCTGGCATGGAAATCAACAGGAACAGGACACCAGCCTAGAATTCGAATATCATTTGGAAGGACTTGATTTAGCACCCTCACATAATCAATTTCCCCTTCTGCAAAAAATAAAAATGTCTGGTTTTATGAAACAGGAAAAAAAATCTGTATGATTTCCATACAGATGCTAATGATATAGTGTCAAAAGTATGGCTTTGATGATTGAAAAGCTGCAAAAAAGGGAAAACCAATACAGATTCATATTTAATCAACAATTGACTAAAGCCATATGACAACTATATACATTTTGCACTAATGTTATTGATAAGTAAAAGTTTAATCTTTCATAGAGGAGAAGAGAAAGGGGGAAATCAAATTTGATATATCAATACTACAACACTGAAATTTGATATATCAATACTACAACACTGTCATTTAATCAAATATCAGTGCCTCGACTGATATTGTATTCAGATTTATATTAGGCCTCATGCCCAACACTGAAATTTAAGTTCATAAGTTACTAATAAATTAGTTAATGGTAACAGCAGATTCACAAGTAAATGTCTAACTTCACAAGAATTAATTCATTTTATGATGCATAACTTTTCAAACACGGAAATATGGAACCAATACCACCCTGTATATGACAGGAAAAAATCAGAATATTGGCACATAAAAAAATCAAAACAAGAATAACTCAAGCAAAAACACAGAATATGATGAAACTCAAAAGGGATAAAGAAAGCCTAATCTCATATTTTCAAAAGGACTTTCTGCTAACCATGTTGCTCATCTAAAATAATTTGTCCAGAACTTCCACTATTTGCTCCAGATATCTTGAGATTTGATCTTAGGAACAGAGCTATCACCTGCTTCAAACGTTGCCATTGTCAGAACCAATTATATATTGAATTAACAAATTGTATGATGCGTGAAAAATCAACAGTAGAGTAGTGGGAACCATAACTAAAAATTTGACACCGATGTATAAGGTAACCACCACATACAATTAAATAACGAAGATTCTTAACAATATAAATTATTAAGGATTGAATGACAGAGCCATTATTTTTAGGGTTTCACTGTATTCAAACTACAACTACAATGAGAAGGATAATAATATATAAAAACAAAGGAGATCTCTGCTACAAATCTGTCTTGAGCAGCACAATCCGTACGTGCCTCACCTTGTCTTGTAATGCATTTGCCATAGGTCTTCGGTGGCACAATGATTGTTAATGGGAGTATCACAGAAATGGAAAAGATCAATCTTTTATATCAGCTTTTTAATCATGTTACATATCAGTTATCGTTAGCAGAAACCATTCTTTTCCTTTACATACCCCCGTTTCCTCACCAACTTACTTGTCCAACAGAGGAAACGCCTTTGTCTGTTCTACCGCATCTTGAATATTGTGACTGCTTCCTATCACCAACCAATAGCCTTGTTTTCTCAAGAGCTTTAAAAATTTCAGACTGAAAGAAAATGATTGATGATAAATCAAAAAGAGGCTAAGCAATAATTTCACATGTGCATGCTAAACAATAATTTTACAAAACTATCCACCCAATTGACATGCAAAATACTTCATCCAGCACAAATAGTAATGTCTGATGAGCATGGAAAATTCTGCTTCTTAGTACTCATGGAAAATTTATGCAGTTTTGAGAATTACTAGCTCATGCATCTGTGAAAAACAAACCTCGATAGTTGGCTCCATTTGTGCCTCTGAAGCAAAACCATAGAACCTGTATTGAGTAGATAGCCAGACCTTAATGTTCACTATCAAATGGAGTCTAAAAATACTAATTCAATAAATACAAGGGCAAAAATGATAGAATAGAAAGGGGAAAATGGTAGATTCTTCTAATTTAATGAAAAATCAAATTATCAAAGGAACTTCGGACTCTACAGGATCTATCGAATATCACCTCCAAAGCAAGGTTTGAAGATTTATAAAAAAGTAATTGAAATAGAAATCTACAATCGAAAGACTTTAGCATGGTCTTGAAATATTAAGGTTCTATCATTTTTTTGGGTGCACATTACAGAAAATAAATACACAAATCTATCTTTTCAGCATAGATCAGAATCTAAGCAGAACTGTCAGGACAGAAAACAAAGCAGATATAACAGTGACAGCATATACCTTTTTCCGAAGTACATGACTTTTAAAGCTACATATCTCTTGCTATGATGACTCATAAACTTCGTGCAATAGCCTGTACCAACATGTAGAAGTATCTATAACGAGATTGAAAAACCATGTTCCTTTTGTCATTTAAATTTCTTAGAAAGTAGAGCATGTGGAAAAAAGGGAAACCCGTTGACACAGAAGACAGAACAGAAGGGCCAAAAAATGCCCCATAGAGCTGAAAATATGAAACAAACTTGGCATTGGGATCAAGAAATCACTGAAATCAAGCAGTCCACCTAACACAACATAGAGCATCTTCTGAAGAATGGAAAGTAGAGCTTAAAGTTTTTAAGTAAAATTCTATATCATTTTGAAAAAGGAAATTAAAATGAAGAGAAAAAGTTTAGATAAAAGCTTAATTTTCTCTTAACAGTTAACACCCTATCAAAGCTTAAGCACTACTCGCCCACAAAAGAAAATACTGAGAAAAATAAACCTGGCATTTTTTCTATCTTCTTTTCTGACTTTTTGTTGGCTTTTTTTGATTTCATGCCCTTCTCACCAGGGCTATGTGATTTCTTCTCCATCTGCATCACAGATTTACAGAAATTTCATTGAAGAGTGAAGACTGCAGCTGGAAATTTCTTTTTACCCTATCCTCTTTCATTTTCTTTGATTAATGTTTACTGGCTGAAAACTATTGGTGTATCAATGGCCAAGGAGATACAATATACAACTCAAAATGCTACAAACTATGAAACAATTTACAAGCTAACCTCATGACTGTGACAATCAGCTAATAGAGATAATAGCTTCGCATTCTCAGCTTCTAATTCCTGATTATATGAAACAGAAGTCAATAATAAGAAGCATGTAGGAAGTTGTAAACTGGATTTTAGGTCCAGATAAGACCCTCATCTCAGTTTCTGTAACTATTAAAATAGCACAAACATAATAACAACAGAACATCGAGCTTAATTCATTGAATTCCATATTAGAATGTTAGACTTAACAACAAAAGATAATAGAGTTATAAGCAACACATTTAACCCACATCAACTTTCACTCTTGCTTTTAAGAGGGCAATTGACATGCAAGCATTTTAATACTAGGATGTAAAATACCCAACCAAGACCTCTGAATTCTTCAGTATCCAGTGTATTATTTTTTATACTTCACAATTGTCACACCATGCATTGGATTCTTGATCTTGAACTCCCTCACATAAAAAATGCAACTTACCTGAACCTTACACGCTAATGTAAAATTATAGGTCTACCAATGAAACAGAAAATGGGGTCAATGCAACCCATGCTTATTGTTCATTTCACAAATGAACCTGAACTTCAATTGGGTCCAAAAAAACAATATTAATTTGTTAAAAAAACCATCTTTTTCCCACTGGTTTTTTCTATTCCATGTTAACTCAGTTCCCAGAAACAAAAACACAAAAGGGTATATACTTCTGGAAACAGTAATCAAATAGCACAAGACAAGTGATTGTAGTGGGAAACATGTGAAAGTTTGTTTTTTTCTTCTGGAGAAACAAGCAGGGATTGAAATGAGTAAAATACCTTGACCCTGGCTTGCAAGGTAGCTATGAGTTTGAGATCATTGTTGTCAACACCGTTTAGTTCTGTCGCCATCTTCAAAACACTGTGAATGTGTTTGGTGCTGTTTTTGAAGCAAATAATGGAAAACAAATTTTATTCTAAATTTTTAGAAATTGAAACAAAATAATCCGAGAAGAAATTGAAGTAATTCGGTAATTTCTCTTTTATCTATAAAGTAAAATGATAAAAAATAATAAATTTAATATATATAGAATATGTTATATTCATATATCTAACCATCATAAAATAATTTTTAAATATATAAATTATTATATACACATGATTATATATTCTATAGTTATAAATTTAAAAGTGTAATATTTATACATTAAATGTAAATATTTATACACATTCAGTATATCATTAATAACATTTTATTTATATTAATTTTTTTGAAGATTAAATGGTGATAACAAATTATAGAAGATAATTTGATAGTGTATAAAACTTTTAAACATACATTTTTTAAAATTTTAAGGTTATATGAATTATTATAAATAATACATGAATAATAATATGTATAAAATATATACAATGTCAATATAAATATTTGTATATTGTATATAATTCATCACTATATTAGTTTTTCTTAAGAGAAAAATTGTAGATTAAATATAAATAGTAAATAATATGAAATATAAAAATATTATACAATCATATTTTTTTTCCCCATAAATCTTTGGAACTGATATTGGATTAGAAGCAATTATGGGTCAAGTAATCATTGTCTCTTACTTGATCCTAAATGTTGGTATAATTAACTTTTAAAAGTTGGACCTAGATTTGAAATTAAATTGACTGCAAATATGAATTGGGACAACTTTTGAACTCGAACATAAAACCGATTGAACATAATATATATATATATATATATATATCTTTTAGATATGTAATTTGACAATCTTTTACTTATTATTATAATCACGTAATTTAGCATAATAAATGATATATATATCATTAGTATAAACACAATTAAATAGAAATATATACAAATACGATAAATGAGTAATTCTAAGACGAATTATCTTTAGCTCATACATCATCTTAGATATTGTCCGAGTCTAACCAGATCATGACCACAACAAACGTGGCAGACTCTCACCCCTATATTGGATAAATATTACAAGGCTATCGCTTGCCGTATATAAATAATGTTTAGTTTGATCAGAAAGTGGTTCGTGTTTTCTCACAACCCACGTATCCATTCTCATCACCACCACCTTCTTCTTCTTCTCTTACTGATACATTCACTTTCTCTCTGTTTTGGTGAATGAAAATGACAAAAGTTTCATTAGCACTAGCTTTGAAAGCTCTTTTTGCTCTATTGGGAACTCTCATGGTCGCTACCCTTCTTTACACTCTCTTCACTGATGGCTTTCCATTTCGCATGGACCTTCTCACACCGTATTCTCTCTCTCTCTCTCATTCTCTTTCTTTCATTAACAAACTTCAATACTAATCATATATAATCTTATTCTTATTCTTTTTCTTCAGGTGGATGATTGCAACTTTGATTGATTTCTATATCAACGTTATACCCTTCGCTGTAACTACTCAACTATTTCTTTATGCTTAATGCAACTTTCTCTAATTCATAATATATCCAACTTCATTTTCATTTTCAATTTCTCTATCATATCAGATATGGGTTACTTACAAGGAATCAAATTGGTTCACTTCAATTCTCTGGATAATCTTGCTTATATGTCTTGGAAGGTGTTTTTTTTTTGTCATCATTCAATTTTATTTTAATTTAAAGATAATGTCTGCAATATTCCTTAAACAAATATTAAAATATGATACCTTTCCATGCTATAGTTGTCGCATAAAACAAAAATTCAATCATGTCATGGTTTCTTAGTTTCAGTTTAAAATATTGTAGCTGTTTGTAGTACAGAGATCTGATATTGTTATATCTTTTAAATGATTTTATGCATTGAGTTATACTTTTGTTTATGATTTCTATAGAAATTAATTAAATTTTGGTTATTTAGGTGTTATATTGACAGGAATTTATGTGGTTGTTATTTCCATATCTCTTACTTGAATTGATCATTGAATCATGTACTTTTGTTTCTCTGCTAATAAAGTCCATAAATTTCAAAGTTTCTTTTGTTTTACTTTCATTTGCTGCACCTATGATGAATGGCGGACGGCACTTATACTCTGGTTTCATAATTATGATCAGAATAAATAATATTCTTATGTGTACAAGCTCAAAGTTGTCATGAGTTTCTATGTCATTTCTAATATTGTTTATGATCATTTAAAGGAATTTCAGAACTGCGAATTTATTGTCACCATTTTTATCTTCTTGTTTTTCAATTGTTTCAGCATTACTACGTGTGCCTATATTGTTTTGCAATTTGCAAAGCTGTCATCTCAAGAATCTTCACAAGATCCTGTCTATTATGTTCTGTTGCGGCATCCAAACAAGTATGTTTACAGAAGCAGAACTACTGCCCCTACTACATCTGATTTTTTTATTAAGACAAAATAGAGTTATTAATTTTCTTTCTTCCATGGTTGATGGCTTCACTACAATTGGGGTCCAGTCTATGCTTCAACATCTTCTCTTTCTTTAGTTATCTGCTTATGGCTATGGTGATTGACCAATATCCTTTCTCTTGATTTTGAATGAAAAATGCTACTAGCTCACACACTTAACCCACATCACCTCACATTCTTACAGCGTTCACCATTCTTACACATCCCCTCTGATTTAGCCACCACATTCAGAAAGAGGGTGGTTAGATTTGTTGAGTTTGATTGACAGTTTGAAAAATCTCTGTTTTTATCATTTCAAAGAAGCAAATAAATTATACATGTTCTTACAACCATGGGTGCTCTATGTCTATGGCATTTGAAGATTTTGTTGTTGTTAAATCTATTAGATTTAGTGTGCAACTTGATGTTTTTATGCTATATTTTATGATAATTATTGTTTATCCAATCTGAGTAAACAATTCCAGCCATTTGGAATATTTATTGATGCACATATATATATATATGAAGAAGGGTGTTGGATGATATCTAGAGAACCCAACTTCATCATGAACTATGGTCTACTTTGCAGTATATATGATAGAACATTTTTACGTTCGTCATCAGCTCTGATTGTCTCTCATCTTTTCACATAGGAGTGGCACAGAACCAAAAAGGGAGCTTTCTTTTGTTGTGACTCTAAGAATCATTTTCAGCATTTTGGGTCTTTTAATGCTTGGAACTTTGGTGTACACTATTGTTACTGATGGTTCTCCTTTCCGGATGAAGCTTTTAACTCCGTAAGTGCTTCATATTTGTTTGTTGTTATTATTCTTGATGTCATTATGCTTGTTGTCGACATAATGATGATTGAACCTTTCTGATATAAGTGCAAGAGTTGCATGAGTGGAGCTTATATATTCTTCTTTTGCTTCTTGTGAGAAGTAACATTCCTCTCCTGTAACAGTACTTTGCTTTTTATTGCGCTATTATGCTTCTGTTTAGCTGACCGAATTGATCTATTTTCAACACTGTATCTAGGCTTTTTACTTCTTTATTGGTAAACTTTGCCACTCATTGTGAAGGAGTAGTAGTTTTAACTGAAGTGAAAGTGCATTGTGCACCATGAACCTTCTCAGACATTAGAAAAACCTTTGTTTGAAACATTTAGGTGGTGTGTGAGCATGTTGGCAATCTTCAATATGACTTTGACTCCAAACCGAATACCATCATAATAAATGGACTCCAAATGTGTGGATCATACCAGTTTTGTAGCCAACTCTACTTTTATAGGAAAGCAAGAACTTGATTTGATTCTGTAAAATGCAGTAGTTGCTCGTGTGATATGTGCATTGTGTCTCTTGGTAAACATTTGAAAGCTTAGGCATTGAGCATGTGGACCAACCTTGAATTTGGAATGATGCTATGTGTTTGCTATTTATTCTTTATTTTCATAAATTAATTTTCACCAAGGCCAAAGCACTTGCTTTCTGTGCTCAAAGAATTGTAAATTTACAACTTTGCATGCCATGTGAGTGCATTTTCTCTAAAGGTTTCTGCTTGTCCTGGTCATTTATATTTTAAGTGAATGTGATGTACTCCAAAATTGCAGGTGGCTGACAACAACACTAGTTGACTTCTACATCAATATTGTGGCGCTATCTGTATGTTTGTAATTCTTTATCTTAAGTCATCTTATGATCTCTCAATTATACAAAATAAAAATTTGTTGTCATCAAAGTTCAAGGAAGCACTTGAAAGTTTTCTTTTGTCCAAAAATAGATCTTAGACACTTCTTTTAAAAACAATTATGAATTACAGTGATATGATTTGATGGAAATGTATGTTCACAAGTCACCTTAACCAGTTTAAACCTGTTAAAGAAATAATTACAATATTCCTATCTGTCCTAGTTTTTTGGTGGCAGCCAATTAGGATGGTATCTTTTTAACTGGCTTTAATGCAGTGTAAGCCTAGAAAATAACTGTTTTATCAAAGAAAATGGAAAGATGGTAAATTCATTTAAGAGTACAATCAATCACTGGCGTAATGATTTACTTTAACTTGAGAAATCAATCCCATCTAGAACAGTGTATTTCCTAGTGCATTCTGGAGACTAGCAGGAAAATTTTTGTAAGGTTGTTTGCCTTATGAGATGAGATGGTCTCTAAGGTTGAGCCTCGGTGCAATAGTAAGGTTGTTTGCCTCATGACTTGAAGGTCATTGGTTCAAATCCTGGAAATAACCTATTCGATTGTGATGGTAAGGCTACGTGCATTTACCCTCATTGGACTCCACTAGGTGGCCTCGTGCATTGGGCCACCCTTTTTTAGATGAGATGCTCTCCCTATGATAGTCTTCTTTCACAGTTAAAAGCCAAAATTTCTTAAAAAATGGGTTCCCCCCTCCTTATATTGCTCATATCAGATGTCTGAATGAGGGCCACCTTCTTGCTATGTCTTACCATTCTGAATCTGGTATGAAATTATCAGTTTTAATGTAATAGAACCAAGATTGAGAATTTTACTTGAGATGTTTGAGCAATCAATGATTCTGCTTAGCCGGGGATGCCAACAGGTAGGTAACTGAAGAAAATCTTCCCATCTGAGGTAAAACCTAAATCTGATGTATGTTAACACCCTTAACCAGTTCAAGCCTGTCAAAAAAGTCATTCTAATATTCCTATCCTGTCCAAGCTTATTGGTGATAATGGGTTAGGATGGTGACTTTTTCACTGCCTGTTAATGCAATGTAACTGTGTAAGCCTAGAAAACAACCTTTTTTATTAAGCAAAATGAAAAGATGGTAAATTCATATAAGAGTGCAATCATCATGTAAACGTCTTTAGTCTACCCAGAGAAACCAACCGTTTATAACAGTGTATATTCTGGAGTTCTAGCAGAAAGAGTTTAATGATATTAGAAATAGTAGTCTTCTCATTGTCAATGCTTGTGAAAATTATCTGTTTGGCAACTGACCATTAAACGATATTGAGATAGTCAAAGTCAATGTACTTGTGCATTTAAGCATATGATCAATTATTACATAAGCATGATATTTTTTAAACTTTAGTGCATGTGCTTTTGTTTCAAATAAAGCATCCTGATTATTCCAATTATATCAGGTTTGGGTTGCCTACAAGGAATCTAGTTGGATTTCTTCAGTCTTTTGGATAATTCTATTGATATCTTTTGGCAGGTTAGTTCTCATGAGCCACAAAATTAATATCTCTTATTGCTTGTGCTTGATAATTACCTTCATCAAGAATTTTAACCAAATTGAGACTATGACGGGTTCTGATTTCAAACGACCCATAATTTAATTTCAAGTATACTTTGGTATAGATATCAAATTTAGTCACCTACCCTAGCATCAAGTGTCCATATTTTTGGTGGATGACGGTAGTTTACTTTTACAAAATTTCAGCATTACTGCTTGCGTCTACATTGTGTGGCAGCTGTTCCAGATATCTAGCCAAGATCCAGTTTACCTTGTTCTAGTCCATCGTGGTGACAGGCAAGTATAAAGCACTTGCTTATTTTGATTTTTGAACCTTCATATTTGGAATTGAAACAGACAGAAAGCAACAATGTAACATACTTCTGGGTTGGCAGAATACTTTAACTTTTGATAAGTATGTTCTGTCTGACTGATTTAACAGATAGCGTAAGAATGAAGGTCTTGAACCTTATGTTGCAGTAACCCCTTCTCATATTGTTCATAATTTACTTAGAAACGTTAATAATTGTGAATGTTAGGGCAGAAAACAAATATAAGGGGCTTCCTGGTGAGGCAATATAGCAATGGTGTTCATGAGCAAAATGGTGAGTAGTTAGAACTGCAGGGGGTGCTGTAATTGATCTCATTTTCTCTGTACATTATATCATTAGAATTTTGTTGTTGGAATTCTTGCAGTTCTTGAAGAAACTGCAGATGATCCTTTTCCTATAAATTCCATCACCATAGGCATCTGGATTTTGTCATGAACTAATTCAGATTGTTTTTGTACATACTTGTGTATTCTGTGAATTATATGGTACGGAGTAATGTTTGTTACTTACAATTATGTAACATGCATATCTCTTCATGTCGCTGGTTGACAGAATCAAACACTAGACATATGTCAAACATGTACTATTGGGTATATTTTTCTTGTTTTATTATATACATTTGTCAAACATATCATTGTTGAGAATTAATAAGGAAATGCTAAGAAGGTAGTCTCATTATGTTATGGATGCTGCATATTTGAAAATGACTGTCTCCAATAGAGATATCTGTAATATAGACAAAACCAAACGAAATCAAATCAAATCCAACCTTCAACAAAACGCCTCTTCCTTTTCCTTCCAAAAGTCCAAACTGAAATAACTGCAATATCACCAATCAGCGTGCGAAAAAGAGTGCCCTATTGATCAAAGTCGTACTCGATGCAAATAGTATAAAAATTAAAAACTGTAGTATTATGAAGTGACTCTTAGGTCGTTCTCCAATGATTATCTTTCAAACATCTTATAATCACACACACAATGGAGTTTTGTTGTTGAATGGTATGAACACAAAGTAATGAAGAAACAATAAGTAAGCAATGTAATAAAACGGCTAAATCTCTTTGTTTCGTTTGTTCGCAACTCATAATTCAATCATCGGTTTCAATAGATTAATTTCAGAATCCAATCATTATCTTCTTAATTTGCATAGCTTCACAACCTAAGCCTTTTATCTAATTATCGAATCTCCTGATGACCCGAAGATAAAAGTGTATGAGGCAATGCAAGTCCTCCTTGAAGCTGCATCAGGTTCTGAAGTGTGATTGAATGATTGAGCAGTAATCTCATTAGTGGTAGTGGTAGGCACATTGCATCCTGTCATGTGTGAATTGATTCTTGGGGTCTTTTGGAAATTTTCATTTTTATCAAGATTTGGTTTGTTTTTGTGGGATTTATTGGTTGGTGAGTTTGACATGGAGGGATTTAAGAATTTGTTTTGTTAGTCCTAGTGAGTAAAGGATATAGTTTATTAACCTTTGACAATTATATTTGTTTTATTTAGACCTATTATTATTATCCATGTAATTTATTTTATTTGTGTATCTAATTTTGGGTCAACATGGCTCTCTCTTATTTGATTGAATTATTTTTTGTGCATAATGTTTTTGGATTTGTCATGAAAACTTCATTGTTACTTGTTAGAACGTTCTATGATACATTAAGATATAGTTATCACAAGTGATAGAGTTGTCTAACACCATCCACCTTCCCTTTAGGCTCATTGCTAAATTAATGCTATATACTTTTCAATTATTATTACAACCATCTTTACATTCTCTCTTTTATTTTTCCTCATATACCTATCAATATTCACCCCTTATTTTAAAATAGGCCCACATTTTTTTATTAAAATAATCACGAGTTTAATAAATTACTAAATACTACTTATTTTACCTAATAATGCAATTGCCGAGAAATGAATCAGTCCATTATCTATAATTTATTCTCAATTATTATTAACTTTTAAAAAAATTGAGTAACATTTACACCCATAACCACTAGAATATGATAATCAAATAGTTTACATGGATGAAGTGTGAATCATAATCATTGTCACCCATTAAATAAAAAAATAAAAAATGCAGAATGTTATTTAAACCTCATAAACCCTAAAATAGGTTTTATCTGTTATTGATTATGCATTCCCACATAGAAAGAATCCTTTGGAACGAGGACGAAATCTCGAAGCGAGTTTCTGAACTCGCTGCTCTAATCACTGCCGACTTTCCCAATTCTTCTCCGCCGCCCGTCATCGTCGGCGTCGCCACCGGTGCGCTAATCTTCTTGGCTGACCTCGTTCGCAAAATCAACCTTCCCATCACCGTTGATGTCATCAGAGCTGAATCCTACGGTTCCGGAACCGTTTCCAATGGAGCACCTATAGTTTCAGTGGGTCTCAAAGTTGACATTAAGGGACGCCACGTCATCTTGGTATCCCCTCTCGATACAAATCTTTTCCTTCGGTTATGTTTTGCTGCTTCATAACAAATTTAATGCAAATGATGAATTGGAACAACATGATTTATGATATATAAAACTATAGGGGAAATGATATAGAATGAATTTTAGAGATAATGTTTTGTCAAAAGATGATTTATTATATATTATTAGAGTTTAAAATCTATGCACCGACAGTTTATTAAACTGTCAACTCATCACCACCGTTGATTTGTATTACTTTTGTTTGAGAGTATGGTGTTTAACAAATCGGATGACTTGCTGACAGTGTAAAAAAAACATTATACATATTATTACGACGTTTTGTCCATGTAGCTTCGTGGGATAAAGGTTTGGTCGGTGTTGTTGAAGTATATAAAAAAGGTTGAAATTGTATTTTTTGTAGAATTGGAATGTTATCACTTTGTTTCTGCAGACAAGTGTATAGATGAAAATATATGCCATCTTATTACAGATGTATTGTGTTACTTGGATCAAAAATATGTATTTTGAAATTTAAGTGACATCCCTAGTTATAATTTAGAAGAAATGCTACTTCAGTGGAAGCTTTGGTTGTCATTATTATGATCTCAAAACGAGTGAAGTTCAAGGGAAACAAAAAATTTGTAATTTTACTTTTCTTTTCAGTTTCATTTGTACTTTCGTTTAATCTGTGATTTATTTATTTTTTCTCTCCTCTTTCCTTGCAACGTGCGTATTTATTTGTTTATTTTTATATATGCTTAATTGATAAACTCTTCAAATCATTAAGCTTTGATTGATAATTAGGTGGAAGACATCGTAGACACAGGGCATACTCTGTCTAAGGTTATTGCGGACTTGGAATCAAAAGGAGCATCCTCTATCTCTGTGTGCACTTTCCTTGATAAACCAGCAAGGAGAAAAGTTAATTTTAAGCCTGTTGGTGAAGGGAAAATCTATAGGGGATTTGAGGTATGATGCTCTCTCCCCTTTTATATGTTTTGGGGTGTTGGTATTTTCTTTAGCAGTCAAATGCATGTGTTAACATGTGCTTATGTTATATGTCATAGGTTGCGCAATTGAATCATGATGTCTTAGGGGCGTTATAAAACATTAACTATTAAGATGCCACTATGCAGTGTAATTTATTATTTTCACACCTGCTTTAATCTCTAATAACCAATATTCCTCTGCTTTTCTTCCTCACTGTTTTTATAAGCTAAATTGTTTATTGGAAAAGTATAAGAAAATGAGTCTGCACCAAAAATAAATAAATAAAGAAAATGACTCTTGCTTGTAATATGAATGAGTTTGTTTAAAAGCAGGCATGGTTGTATTGGTAATCTGAAAATTATTACCCACGACCACTACTACCTTTTTGAGATTATCCATCAATCAGGTAATAGTTTTTGGTATTCACATCTTGGTTATAAGAATTGAATTTAAAACCTGCAGTTCCTTCTGACCTCTTCATGTGTCTTTATACCAAGGTATCATTATCAAGGTCCGGTTAAACTTTGGAGTTGGAGTGTAGTGTAGATATGCTGGTGGAGTTATGATAATTTTTAGTTTCAAATTTTCTGCTCTAGCTGCTATTTATCTGCCTAAATAATATTTATAGCATGAATCTCAGTAATTTGTAAAAATTGTCCCTAGACTGTAGTACTTATTTAGATTTCATACTCCAACACCTAGCTGCTTTTAATTGCAACTTAAATCCCCAATATTTGATGGTGATTATAGTTTCTATGTTCTTAAGTCTTAAAAATAGTACTCAATGTTATGCAGAGTCCAGACTATTTCGTTGTTGGTTATGGATTGGATTATGCAGAAATCTATAGGAACTTGCCTTACATTGGAGTCTTGAAGCCTGAACATTACATGTAATGTTATATTTTAGTTTCTACTTGCCACACATGGAACTAGGAGGGATTAACATAAGGAAACTAGAAGAAATAGTATAAGATGGGCTTTTGCCATGCAATTTTCATGGCTGCCCTGAAACTATTAATTGTTCTTAATTGTTCATTTTAATTTCACAATTATCTTATTTGAGCAACATGATCGTGTGTTACTTGGTGTGCAAACATACTTGATAGTTGATACCACATGAAACTCTGCTCCTAGTTTGTATTGTAATAAACATTGCTCATAAATTTCGTCTGTTATTGTCCTTAAGCAACAATGTATCCATACTCTCTCTCATGGGAAAAAGAAAATGAGCAAGTATAGATATATATTCGAATTTAGTTAAATCAAATAAAATCTTAAAGATAAATTAAATAATATTACAATAATATGCGAAGGCGAGGGCAACATGGCCTGTTTCCTTTTGTCTTATAACACACTGCAATCTTTGACTGTTTTTTACTTTCTGAGCTTCACTGTCCACATTTATATATTTTATTTAGTTACATTATTATTCTTTAAATTTAACTTCATTGCAATAATATGATATGTTAAAACTGAGTTTATATTAAACTTAATTCAGTTTTAATTAAATAACTTGATTATGGTTGAACATTAGTTTACTCTTCAGAAAAGGCATTTAAGTTGTTTGAAGCCAATTATTAGTCAAGGAAATTTCAGGGCCATATAGAACTTTTAATTTTTCCTGACAGCCCCACACCTTTTGTCTCTCTTTTTCTTGTTCCCTTTCCTATGTGACAAACCAATTTCTAAAGAGAAAATATAGTGTAGAACTGAATGGAATTATCAGCAGAATTTTAGGCACAAAAACTGGGACCATTCAACTAGCATACACGTAAATGACAAATGTTGGTGCAATCTCTAGATGCTTGAACACAACATGATCCGAATATGTTGATTTAAAAAATTCATAAAATAATTGAAAGATATATAAATAAAAAATTTCTAAAAACCATTGAAGTATCCCAGTCAGTATGGAAACCACATCCATTCTGAACTATATAGGTGCTATTTAGTGAGAAAGAATTTTCTTTAGTATCTGATAGAGTAGTTGTTGTTTTTACACTTTCTTGTAAGGATAAAAATATCATTATATTTGTATATAAAGGATAAAAACGTCTCAATACTGTTTTTTTTCTTCTACTTTTGTTTCACTATACTCTCTCGTACTCGAAAGGATCTTCACCCCGACCTAGCAGTCAAGTATATAGGGTTGTACAAATCAGTAAGACATGGATTAGCATGAAGAAAACATGACATGAGCTAGCATGTTATTCAGCAGTAAAATGTTCCAAACATACAAGCACTACTACTACAACTTCACATGACATCCCAAACTGCAAGACAATTGATATCTATATTTCAAAAACTGTACAAACAACAATATCCGTTTTAATTAAACATCATTTCAACTAGATTTCTACTCTCAAAGTTTCCATACTACAGCACATTGTTTTCATCTGGCAATAGATGTAATTCAATCACTAACCATCTGAAGTAAAAGAAAGAACTAAGAACAAAAAAAATCATCTTTGATTTGAGGATTGTTTTATTAGAGGTTGAGAAGTTTTGTTCATTTCTTCAGGCTGACTCTTCACCTCCATCAGCAGTGCAATCACTTCCTTCATGGTGGGTCGCTCCGCCGGGGAAGAGTTCACACAAAACATAGCAATTCCAAGTGTTTGAAGCATCTCTTGCACCATTTGATTTGATAGACTTTGGAGCTTTGTATCTAGTATTGACACTGCTGGTTCAAAACTTCCCATCTTCCTCTTAACCCATTCAACTATGTGTTGCCCATCTCCGACATTAGATTCAACAGCACTACGCCCGCTTAGTATCTCTAGCAATACTACTCCATAACTGTACACATCACTCTTCTCTGTTATGTTCATGGAGTAGCCATACTCTACATTGATGATAGCAGCACATGGTTAGAACTTGGAATTTAAACCAGCAGCAAAAACATTACAATAAATGTTGATCCAAAATATTGTTGAGACTGAACTGAATTTATGCATATTGTTACTACTACTTTGGATGGCATATAACAAATATTCTTTAGTCAAATAAAAATGAACTGAAATAAATAGCTCTTAGAGAATTGGTTTTGTAAATTATGTAAAGGGTGTAAACATTTAAATAGTTAAAGGAAAGGTTAAGAAAGTTACATATATACCTGGGGCAATATAACCATAGGAACCAGCAACTCTGGACATTGCATGATGATAAGTTGGTGAAATCATTTGCTTTGCAAGACCAAAATCTGCCAGATATGCCTCAAACTTGGAATCTAGAAGTATGTTATTGCACTTAACATCTCTGTGGAGAATTGTAGGTACACAATCATGGTGAAGGTAAGCTAGACCTTGAGCTGTTCCAACAGCAATCTTGTATCTAATTTCCCAGTCTAAGTTCCTGTTCCCTTCTAAAAGCTGTCTTAGATTACCATTTGGGATGAAGTTATAGAGAAGAAGCTTAACACTTCTATTAGAACAATATCCTAGGAGCTTCACAATGTTTCGATGCCGGATATAACCGAGAATCTGAATTTCTGCAGCAAAAGAATCCACAGTTTCATCTTCTTTGTTTGCTTTCCAAAGCTTTTTCACTGCTATCAACTCTCCATTAGGCATCTCAGCCTTATAGACAATGCCAGAACAACCCTTTCCGATCACATTCTCATCCTTCAAGCAATCCAAGATGTTATCTATGCTGAAGTTTAGCTTTTGAAATGGGATGAAGGTCCAAGGATAAGAGAAATCCTCTGATGTGGAACCTGATATCCCCAAATTTTTTTCAACCTTGTATCTATGACTCCGAGTTACTATAATCCATGATGCAATGACAATTATGGTAACCGAAGCTAGAATCACCAATATCAGAACTATGGTTTTTGCATATTGCAAACAATTTTTCCGAATAAAATTTGAAGAACATGTAGTTCCATCAACGGACTGGCATAGATGGTAGTTCTGAAGATATGAATTAGAAGATAAAGTTCTGAAGAATGGAGTTACCGGGATAGGGCCTGAAAAGTTGTTGTAGGAGACGTTGAGGTAAGTGAGACTAGTGAGAGAACCAAGAAGCTTGATTGTTCCATGAAGCATATTATTAGAAAGATCAAGTGATTGCAACTGTGTCAAAACAGACATTGAGTCTGGGATTTCTCCTGTGAATGCATTTGAGCTTAAGTCCAAACTGATGGTTAAGCTTGTAATATAACCAATCTCAGGAGGTATGCCACCAGAAAGGTTGTTGCAACTCAAATCCAATAGAGTCAGCTTCTGCAAGTTTCTAATGGATTTTGGAATTGATCCTGTTAGTGAATTATTGTTGAGGATGAGCTTGTTCAAATAACTCAAGTTTCCAAAGCTCCAAGGAATTTCACCTGTTAAAGTGTTTCTACTGAGATCAAGCTGCTCCAAATTTTCAAGTTCACCGATCGTAGATGGAATCTCCTCAGTTAGGTAGTTCTTATGCACATCCAAAAGCTCAAGAACTGTGATGTTAGCAATCTCCACTGGTAAGCTTCCAGAGAAGTTGTTCATGTACAAGTCAAGAAACACCAGATTCTGAAGTTGGCCTATCTCTTTAGGAATCTGTCCTGAAAGCTGGTTTTCTCCAACCCTCAGCCTCACTAGAGATTCACAATTTGCAACAGTTGGTGGAAGCCTTCCAGTTAATGAGTTTCCAAGAAGAAGAAGCTTACTCAGCTTCTTCAAACTGAAAATCTCATCAGGAATAGAACCTGTGAGGTTGTTCCTTGAGAGGTCAAGTGCATAGAGTTCAGTGCAGTTACCAAAAGAGGATGGTATGGTTCCAGACACTGAATTACCCCACATGAAAAAACTCTGCAGAAACTTCAACTTGCCAACTTGCCATGGAATTTTACCTGATAACTGATTCTTATCGAGCTGAACTGTGGCAAGGCTTGTGCAGTTACTTAACTGCCATGGTATTTGACCTGTGAGTGAATTGTCTGATAGATGAAGCTGTTCCAGAACCACTAGCTTCCCAAAGTCCACAGGTATTTCACCTGAGAGCTCATTAGAAGAGACATCAAATATAACAAGTGATGAACAGTTTGAAATCTCAGATGGGATTGGTCCAGATAATGCATTCCCCCAAAGGAGCATGCTAGTAAGTTTTTGCAACTTACTCAGGTGAGGAGGGATAGAGCCAGTGAGCTTATTCATGTGCAAATAAAGATTTCTCAACTCAGAACACAAACCAAGTTCATAAGGTATTGAACCAGAAATTTCAGTATCATAAAGTGCTAATGTTTGGAGATTAATCAAGTTACCAAATGTAGATGGAATGGAACCTGAAAGTCCAGTAGCAGCTGCACCAAATGTGGTGAGGTTGGAGAGTAGGCCTAACTGTGAAGGAATTTGTCCTGTAAGATATGGATTACCACCTATCCTAAACTGCTGAAGAGATATCAAAGAGCCTAACTGTGATGGGATTGAACTATTGAGGAGATTGTCTTGAAGGCAAAGAACTTGAAGAGAAGTTAGATTAGCAAGATGTTGAGGAATGGTTCCTGTTAATCTGTTAGAGTTCAAGAAAAGAAACTGAAGGGAAGAAAGCCTTCCAAGTTCATCAGGAATGGAACCTGTGAGAGAGTTTGAGGAGAGGTCAAGGAGTTGAAGATGTGATAGTTGGCCAAAAGAGGGTGGAATGGAGCCAGAAACATTGGTGGAAGAGAGGTTGAGAAGTTGAAGCATTGATAGAGATGATAGTTGAGGAGGCAAATAGGAAATGTTAAGAAAAGTATCTGGAATAGAGACAGAAATAACTCTACCTTGTGGAGAGCAAGTTATGCCATTCCATGAACATGGTGTTGAGCTTGAAGGGTTCCATGAAGAGAGAACAGAAGGTGATGACTTAAGTGAAAGAAGGGCTTCTCCATCATGTGAGAGAGAAGTGACTTCTATCTTTGTCATGGTGAGGCAGAACAAAAATAACAACAGAATGGTAACACTATGAGGAACAGTATTTTCCATTTGGAATGTGAAAAGTGGTAATGATAAAGAACAAGGTTTGGTTATAAGTTCACTATGTCAATCTTCTAAGCTATTGAAGATGATGGTGGTAAATGAAACATAAACTGAATCTAGAAAAAGTCCACTGAATGAGACAAAATGCATGTGAAGAAGGATTGGTGTTGAGGTAAGATGCTTAAGTTTCACACAAACATATTCAATACCTGCATGTGAAACAAAAGAGACAGTATCATATGTATGATTAAGAAGGAAGATAATACACCTGAGATATTATAGATTTGTAGTCAAATGAATGGACAGTGAATAACAACAATGGTATCTATATCTCTACCTTAACAGAAAGTACCTTTACTATATCTCTATCTGTTACCAAAACCAGCATATATGATGATGCTAACTATGCTGCTATTCATGTAGTTTTTTGTGTATTCACCATTATTGGGTTCAAAGCACTTTGAAAAACTCTCACTCACATTTAGTATACACATCTTTGTATAGTACTAGTATTGTGGTAAGTTGTGACAATCTCAGTTGATGTGTGATTGGGACAATAGCAAAAGATTCAGAGCTGTGTGTGTCTCTCTCTCTCTATGGAAAATAGAGTTAGGTGCCAAGGCACAACATAATATATATATATATATAAAGAGTTGGAGATTGTGAAAGTTTAAAGGGTTGGAGTAAGCAAAACTATTTCAATGTCATTCTTAAACTATTTATATTTGTATTACTTGTTTAAAGAATCAATGATAATAAAACGTGAATGGTGGATAATGTAATCACAAATTAGAAGTATAAAACTCAATAACTCATACATTATACGTAGATACATTTTATACAAGAAAATTATTAATAAAATAAGTATAAAGAAAAGATAGATAAGTCTCACTATTAAGTAAAAAAGCACTTAAATTTATTGATTATCTTATAAATAATAATGTGGTTAGTGATTATTTGTGAAAAGATGGAATTAAGAAAGGTTAGAGTGACTTGATTAGCGAGAAAGAGGAGGTGGGTTTGTTTTGGGAGTGGAGCACATGAGAGAGGGAAGATTTTGGAATAGATTAGGGCACAGGTAACGATTAAGGATTATTTATTAAGGCATAGATTTTTACGGGAGCACATCTGCTATACCACAAGTTATGTCAGCACACGTGCTATTAGTTTGTCATTGGTTGAATAAATTAAGATATGCCACTACAGATGTGTACCCGGTTTTCACTGTTTTTCTTACAATTCAGTTCTACGAGGCTATCTCTCATCAATGTCACCATTTTTTAGAATTGAGAACCTTTTATGGATCATTTTTCCATGCTTGTTTTTTTATAATCCCAGTCATTTTTTAGGTAATATTATTAGAAACCTTACCATGTATTTTTTTTATAATCCCGGTCATTATCTTATTGCCCTTGTTGGATTTAGCATACATGTTTTTTTTTTATTTATTTAAGATCAAGTACCTAAGCATCCTTATAGATTAAAGCAACCAACAAGTCGTTGTTTTATTAGTGTAAAATTTCGTTAAATCCCACATAGATCAAAAAAAGTTACATGTTCAATTTCTGAGAACGATATTTATCGGAATGGACAATCTCAAAATGTGAAACACTAACAATATATATTATAAAAACCCTAACCAACTAGAGGATGGAGGTGTGGGGTAAGCAATAGTTAGTACTATGTACTAAGTGTATTGATTAACACTACAAAAATGATGCAAAATTGCACACCACATGCTTGGTGTGTAACCCTCTATATTATGGTGGGGACAATAAACAATTTTGAATGCTTCAGGTTCATCAAAATTACTGTATGTGCCTCATTTTTTTATTACACTTGAGTTTCATGGAGCCCCCAACCCTATAATGGCAATAGGAGGTGCCAGATTTCTCACTCAGATTCTCAATTAGTACACCAATTTTCTTATTAATGAATTCGTTTGTTTGTCTTAATTAGTGCCCCCAACCTTTTTTTGTTTTTATCCTCCTGGAGCAATCATGTCTGAGTCAGAAATATCTCTCAGCGAGTATTTTTTCATCCACAATGCTCATATCTGAGACCTTGTTTAAGGAGAATCAAATATGTATCAATTGAACCAAGCCGCACTTCCTAAATATGTGTAAAAAATAAACAATTATAGCATGTTATAAATATGTTAGAAAATATCAAAGTATATGTGTGACATGGGTAAACGACATAACTAGCTAAGTAATGTTGTTGAATTTTTGTTTTCTAGATACCAATAGTAGTAGACTAGTGCTAGTATAATGAATTATTTGCTTTAGTACATGATAAAATAGTATTATGGATTTTGTTAATCTTTTGCTTTAGTACATGATAAAAATGGGAATCATCCTTTAAGAAATTAAAGGTATCAAAGGTATTCCATAATCCTTTTTGGATAAAAAATTAATCGAATCATTACCATTTTTGTCATTCTAACGATGTAGTGAGATCTTACATCATTTAACATTTTGACCAACACATCCTTAGTAACTGAGTCTTAATTATAACATGAGCATGAATCTTGGTGCGAATTATGAGTTTGAATTATTCATTTATGCTTAAAACTCCAAAATTTCATCATTCTTCTCATGACATGTGACATGTGTTATATAGACTGAATGAATGTATAACTCTGCAAATTTTGACAAGTACAGCATGTACTCATGTAGAACTTTGACAATAAAAAACAAAGTTATACATATTTATTAAACGTGCAATAATATTTTGGAAAAACTATTTTTTAAAGGGTAAGTATTATGAATGACAATGGGGCAGATCGGAGTCGGGTTTGTACTTATCTAACCCAAAAATTCAAAACTCAAACTTGAACCTGAATTAAGTGGGATTAAAAACAATGATATCATTTTCGAACCCATCGGGTTTCGAGTAACCCGAAACTGATGAGAACCCACCATAAAACATATATTTTTACATAATAGGTTTCATATAAGTATTTTTTCTTGGGACTCAATGAGCTATCATTGTTTGAGGTTTATATGAAGCTCAAAATTTTTATCAGCTTTTGCTCGATAACTGAGTTAGCACATAGGGAATAAAAGATTTATTGTGTTAGACTTTTATGATATTATTTCATTTAGGATCGAGAGGATCCGTTTTATTCGCCTTTGACAATAATTTGTTTGTTTAAACTTTACATTATGAAATGAATTGGAAGAAAGATTTAATGTTCTAAACGGTGTCTCAACTTATATTCTATTAGAATGACATTGAAGTAAAAATAGATGAAGAATAGAATATACTACCCAAATACTACTTAAAAGGTTATTATTTTAATCTAATGTATAAAATGTAAATTCTTATTTATTAGAGCTATTTGGCCGGGCCCAGTGGTTACAGATTCATTCATCATTTGGCATTATTTCACTCGAATAATGACTATTTCCATTAATAGAGAGACAAATATATAATTTTATATGTGTTTTTAATGATAAAATTGTTATTTTATTACTTATAAAAGAATAAAAATGTCTTTATCAATCACTCTGTTTTCGGCTTCTGCTTCAAACATACAAGTATACAACCTAAACCCCACTGTTTCTCCAAACCCTCCTTCACTCTAACTACTATCATCTCCAACATGGCTAGCGCCGATCATGAACACCGCGACGACGAGGATTCACCCGCCGCCGGTGACGAAGAGGACACCGGAGCTCAGGTCGCTCCCATCGTCAGGCTCGAGGAGGTTTCCGTTACCACTGGCGAAGAAAATGAAGACACTATCCTCGATCTGTATATATGCTTCGTATTCCATTATTTTTAATACATTCTGTAGTTTTAGGGTTTTGGCGAATATCAATTGAATCTGTTTTTGATTGATGCGTAGGAAATCGAAGCTTTATCGTTTCGATAAAGATGGAAACCAATGGAAGGAGAGAGGCGCTGGAACAGTTAAGTTTCTGAAGCATAAGGTTACTGGCAAGGTTAGGCTTCTCATGAGGCAATCCAAAACTCTTAAGATATGCGCCAATCATCTCGGTAAGTATTTTATTTTTTAACACCTTCATATTCATCTTGATGTTTCATCAGATTAGGTTTTTGAGATTTGTTATATTTGTGATTTTGATTATGACAGTTTTGCCTACGATGAGTGTGCAAGAGCATGCTGGGAACGAGAAATCTTGTGTTTGGCATGCTAAGGACTTTGCTGATGGTGATGAACTCAAGGATGAGCTTTTCTGCATTCGTTTCCCTTCTATTGAAAGTCAGTATGCTTTTTATAGTTGCTGGTGTTTAGACATTTTTTGTTATTCCATGTTTGTTGCTCATTTTATTTTACATATAGATTTCCTGGAATTCTCTGTCATACCTAGCTGATATTCATTCACTTGCCAATTTGTGTTTGATCATAGTGACAACCATGTTGGCAATCTTAATTTAGTATGCCCCTCTGCTGCATTTGGTTTTTAGTCACTTGATTGCATCCATCTTCCTTTATTTCCCAGATTTGACCAACTAAGCAATGCTTTATTCTTTTCCTAGTGGCTCTTTAGCATGTGTGTCTTTTCATAGGTTTCCCATGACAAATGTCTGCTATAGTTTTTTGATCAGTTTATGGTGAATAGAACAGTTTGAAGTTTGAACTGTATTATGGCCATGAAATAACATTGCACTGTATGTCTTCTCCTTCTCATCCATAGTTATAAATTATGCTTAATTTATAAATATCTTTTAGTATAAATCTGATAAGACAATGGTATGTAAAAGAATTACATCAATAGTTCAGATTCATAACAATGGATTTTTAACTGGTCCATATGTGTTTAATCCCTGCAATTCAAAATTTGTTGATATCTCACAGAATGAGTTATGTTAAATAATTGGAATTCTATCATGACAACTCATTTTTTTAGCACCTTTTCATTTTTTCTTGTAATATAACCTGTATTTTGTGTTACTAGATCTTTGTTTCACCTTATCTTAAGCTATATTTTGTTGGTTACAATTGTCTATGATTAAGCCAGAATTTAATATCTTAACTATTATTGTACATTCTATTTTGTTTATTTAATTGTCTTAAAGAAAACAAAAAAATTCACATTAGGCACAATTTGTTCTATGGACCTTAAAATTGATCGCAGTTCTTTTTATGTTCCCGGTCATAGTTGACAAGATCGAGATCTTACGTAAGATCGGATGATAAGGGTGATTTTGTAGCAATTGTAATTCTGTTTTGTAGCCTTTGTAATTCTGTTTCAAGTTAGTTAGGAATTAGGCTATAAATAGAAACTTTTCAAATGACAGTTAATAACAGATTTCCATTTTTAGAAGGTTTCAAAAACTTCTTCTTCCTTCTTCAAAGCAAACTCTTGTAATTCTTGATTGATTTTAATAAGAAAGTTCGAATTCCTTTCTCAATTATAGGAATTCCTACACTTATTCATTGAATTCATCGATTCTTGTGTGATTCCTTGAGTTCTATAAAACAACCACATCATCGGAAGGGTTAGATGAACACGTAAAACGTGTGATCGTAATACAGATCGTAAGATCCTACCAAACATTTAAAAAAACAAATACATATACATACGTAAAGATAAAAAAATGTTGAAGAATATAAATATATTATATAATGGATATATTGGAAAATACGATGTTATTAAATATTTGGGTTTCCAAATGTTTATCTATTTTGCCAAATTGCATCAATCAACAACACTCCAATTATCTTTTCATATGTGATATATAGTAACTAATAAAGAAACCTATAATTCAATGACATGTTATTATATTCTAAACTAAGGTTGAGTACAAAGTTAAACCTAAGGCTTTAAAAAAATAGAGCAATAAAACAAAACAGAATACAACATAGAAGATATAATAGAGGTTGTGGGTATAGAACCTCACTGATGTGGCGGTACGACAGTAAACCATCGTGAAACAATGGAGAGTGTGATACAAAGAAGTATATCGAAAAAGGAAGAAGACTTAAACCCTGTAGTCACCGTTGTTGTAGCCAGCATTTGTCCACTCTACCACTCTCACCAAGTACACAGGTTTTTTAGGTTTAGGGGAGAGGTTGAAGTGTGGGTTTTAGGGTTTTTTGGGCTCAAATCTAGGTTACGCCATACTTTGGGCCTTATGAAGCACGGATTCGCCAAATATCCTCGTGTGTTAGTGTCTGACACGTATCCGACACGGATACGCTCAGATTCGCGAAGGATACGTGTCCATAGAGTATCCAAAAATAAAAAAAATAAAAAAATAAAAATAAATATCAAGACACGTATCGGACTCGTTTTCAATAAAATATAGGATATATAGATTCGTTTTTATGATAAGATAGATTTGTTTTCAATAAACACCCACTTATTTAAAGGTCAAGTCATACCAACTTACCATTACACCACATCCGATCCATAACGTCGGCGGCCGGTGCTTAGTGTTACTGCCTCTACCGCCATAGGTATGTTGTGAAGAGCAAACAAAAAAAAACTTACCTTTCTTACTTCTTAGTTTCTTTTCACTTAGTATGTTTATAAAAAGAAGAGGATGTGTGAGTATTAATAGAGAAGATAAATAAAGGGCTTACCTTTATTTCTTAGAGAAGAAAGAGGGTAGGAGAGAAGAAAGAGGGTATGAGAGAAGAAGAGGATTTACGCTTATAATTTTATCATATTTTATGTATTTTTTATTAATTTATACGCGTATCCCTGAACGTATCGTATCTTACATTTTAGAAAAATGCGTGTCGATGTATCAGATACGTATCATATCCGATACACGTATCCGTATCTGTGCTTCATAGGTGAAACGTGTAAAACCTGGAAAAGGCCAGAAGTGCTGAATCAAGTGAAATCGCACGATTCCACAATTTTTGCAACCTTTCCCCGTTGATCCTACTGAGTCCACCTCTATACGAGTTTGACGTGTAATCTGAATCGCCAGGGGCCTTAAAAATCGTAAAATCGTCGATTTTATGTGATAAATCGTGATTTTGTCAACAATGTTCTTGGTGTTGGCATGTTGACTGGATGAAAATTGTTTTTTCATTGATAATATGGTTCAAGCACACCCATTCTATCTGTGTATGTTTGTCTTAAAGTTTCAATGTCAAAGTATAACAGTTTCTCTGTGCAGAGTGAGAATGCTTTGTAGTTTGTCCTATTTAATGATGACTGAGTGCATGATGATGTTTACCTTTTAAGCTTTTCTTTTTCTTTTGCCTTTTCTCATGTTTTATGGGGATAATATATTGTGTTGGCTAATCGCTGACTGAGGGTTGGAGTTTCTTAAGTAGCGGTTTTGTGTTGCTCTGGCCAAAAATCACAATACTTACCTTTGCTTTCTCTACTGTTAGATTCCCGAAGCTTCATAGAAACATTCCAGGAAGTTGCTGAATCCCAGAGGAAAGATGAAAACAAGGATGCAGCTGCTACGGCTAGTCTTATTGCAGAATTGAAGGTTGAAGAGAAGGCAGATTCAGAGAAGAGAGATGAAGAGAAGTCTGAGGAAAAAGATTCTGCACCAGGGAAGGAAAGTAAAACAGATGCAGAGAAGAAAGATTAGAAGAGTGCTTAAGAGTGCTTCCTCAGCTTGAGTACTATATTCATATTATTTATACTACTTTGGCAATCTGACAAGGTTTGGTGGTTGATGTTTTTGCTGTCCATAACTTGGGATAGTGCTATACTTTCGTGGTGGGGCTGTCTCACTGCCACAGAAATCAGCTGTTTGTGTCCTCTTTTGAGTCTTTGTCAGCAAGTGAAGGGGGTAGGTTGGGTTTGAACTTGGACTTGACTGTTTGAGCTTTCGGGGTCTAAGAGTTTGTTATTGTTATTTTCATTCAACATATATGTTACATGAGTCATGTTGGTCGAGAGGGTCAAAACAGTAAAAGTTATAATAAACAAAGGTATTGGATACAAACCATTTCAATGAATTTTTCCCAATATGGTTTTTATTCTGGAACATCATTTTTTTTCTTCCAGCATTTCCTTTTAAACAACTAAATCATATGCTGATTAACCATTAGTTTGAGACTGATGGAGAGGGGAAAAATGTAAGAGAATGATATATGATAAGCAAGTTTAGTGAAATGGGTAGAAGAGAGAGGTTGATAAGCAAGTTTTAGTAAAACTTGTCAAAATCTCATCACACATTGTTGATGATTATATTATTTACAAACATAATTAATGCTGCATATCATCAGGCACACATTTAGACGATATTATAAACTATAAATACATATACTAAAGTGAACTTCACTAAGACATGACCAGCAGTAATCACTTGAAGGATGGCAGAGAATCATTCACAATTTCTTCATCTTGGGAAACTATGCTTGGTGAGTTCAATAAGGTAGGCTTCCTTTTCCAGTATTGTTGAAATCTCTGCCTTGCATAGTCCTTGTAGTCGAACTCTATTTTATTGACATAACTCTGCATTTGCATTCAAAACACATCATCAACATTTCCCTTACAGGAACATAAGCTAGCTTTCTTAGAATTCTTCAGACACAAGTAACCATGTTTTGAATAACCATGGAAAATTGAAATTAACTTACAGAAATAAGTCCCCACAAGCCCCAAAATAGGTGGTTTGCAAGAGTGTACTTCTCTGCAGCATTCACTAACTGGTCCACTTCAGCATTGCTGGGTTTCTTGCCTGTGTACAACAAATTGCCAAAAAAAGAGAGTACATTTAGAAAGTTAAGATGTGTTATATTTTATGGTATGATTTCAACTTTTATAGCATGATTTTGACATGTGACATTACTATAGTCTGTATGAAATAAATCTTAGGGCGACATTAACAAGGCATGGATTAAGTTGAAGAGTGATACTTGCCTCACTTACACTAAAGAGTTCATGACTCATGATAAATGAATACAGTTCAGGATAAGTAATTAACTAGTCTCAGCAGTAAGCATATGCAAGCCTAAGCAGAAGAAAAATAGTCTTAATTTCATTATAACCATGCAAAGATGATTTGAATTAAAGATGCTAGAAGCAGAGAAACAATAAATAGAGATATGGCTGTATTTGATTCTGTACAAGTCAACCAAATTGAAGAGCAGAGTTATTCATTTCACTGAGTTTTTTCATTAAATAACAGAAGCACTTATATACACCATAATAGGTCACTGGACTAACCTTCAGAACTGAGATAGATACGGATAAACCTTTGACGCTCCTCAAGTTCTGGTATACCATAATACAAATTAGTATGTTAGCAATGCAGAGTGGTCTCAATAGGCATAAAATAAAAAACACAATAGTCACTGTGGAAAAATCCTTACCAGGATATTTAGTGTAGTCAAGAATGTGAGGTGTGTCACTGTGGTAATCAGCCACCATTTCACAGAAATGATTTGCAAGGTCATATGCAAGAGGATTGTAACTGGCGTATTCATAGTCCTGTATCATTAAAAAAAAGGAACAAATTTTTTTGTCTTAAGAGATGATCATAGTTGCATTGCCAATTTGCCATACAAATTAAAAACATGCAGCCACTTACAATTAGAGTTATTGATCTTGTCTCTTCATCCATCATTATGTTACCATATTGTAGGTCATTGTGACAAAAACCAATATCTTCATATCCTTCAGATAACAACTTCTCTAGCATATCTATTTCCTCATCTAGGTTGTCCAACCCGAAATTTTTTATATCCTTTGGGAAGCATATAGTTTTTGATTCACTAAGCCAATTCCTAGTAAAACAACATTGGGAGAGTATTTAATATTCTGCATATAAATAAAAAAGTTTCTAAGATTGACTTAATAATCTATAGTTACCTCATTTTGTGCCAAAGCTGAACCTTTTTTGGACCAGGCATGTTAAGTCTATGGAACTCTCTCATCTTAGAAGCTATCAAAGCAGATATTTCTGGGTCATGAAGGTCAACTGCTGATAGAGTCTACAATAGGAAAAATCATCACACTGTGAATGTAAATAAAATTGGCATAAAAAACTTATTGAAAAGGGAACAGATTAAACATGATAAATTATGGGGAAAAGGTGCTAAAAAGAAGCACTTTGCACCTGATCTTATTCCATTGACTCAACACCATTCACTTGAATATCTTAAAGATTCTTCCTAATCAATTAATTCTAAACTATAAGAACACCAAAGAATAATAACAGCTATCAAGAAATGCTAACCCTCCATTGCTCCAAAGTATAAAGGGTATAAAGTAAGAAAAATGGAGCATCAAGAATGAGGAAAATACCTTTGACTAAAGAATAATAAAGTAAATAGGAGAAGAAAATTCTAATTAACTTTCAAAATAAGCATATATTCTCCCTAGCTCAAACATCAATTCCAATAATCATTGTAGTCATTTTTATGATATTATTTTACCACAATCAGATGTAAACGGTCTTTTTTATCTATTATTCCATATATTGACATATCATTAAAAATTAAATCTATTACTCCTTCAATACTTTTAATACTTAACTTTCTAATTAAAATTTGGTGTTTTATTTCTATGTTTAATTTCTTATCGTTATGTTAAGAAAATATTAGTTATAACATTATGTGATATCATTCGGACACTTGTCATCTCTATAATTATAACAATTTAATTGCTAAAGTGACTCATCTCAAAACTTGTCTGCAAATAAAAAATAATATAAAGACTAATTTACAATGG
The DNA here is from genome assembly GCF_001865875.1 of Lupinus angustifolius. NCBI lineage: Eukaryota > Viridiplantae > Streptophyta > Magnoliopsida > Fabales > Fabaceae > Lupinus > Lupinus angustifolius. The sequence continues at coordinate 597,061 of NC_032028.1, read as the reverse complement.
AGAAATTACATTAACCACCAAAGTCTCACTACCTAATGCAAGTTTTCTTTAAAATATATCACTCCCAATATTTCATTAAAATTATTTAATCATACTCACCCTTCTATGAGTTTGTAATTAAATATCAAATTATAATTACTTAATTATTAGAGAGACCTACAACTTATTAAGTAAATCATTAATTAGCAATGAAAATGATAGTTTTTCTGCATACTAAGACTTGAAATGTTGGGATTATGTGTACAAACAAGTTAGGATTATCAATGTAAAGTTTTTTTTTACACTGTCATCCCATCATCCACCATCGGTTTGTATTACTTTTACTTTAGAGTTAATAATAGTTAATAAATCAATGATGAATGATATGTAAAAAAAACTTATACGATGATAGTTAAAAGAAGAAGAAAAGAAAATGACATACTCTAGCATGAATAAACTCCTCAACTCTACCAGAGGTGAAACGAGCAAGAAGGCGTGGACCCTGACCATGTTTTGAAATGCATTCAAATGTTCTAATTTCTTCTTCTCTATTGAAGAATATATCAACACCATCACCATATAATCGAAGCAGAGCCTTTTTCACATCATCACCATTTTTTGTTGCCCAATTTATTTGGAATACTTCATTTGTCATTGCACCCTTCATTGGAATCACCTCCAAATTATTCACATCATCGATTACATCTCCTAAATCTGAAGCCACTGTTGAAATAACTTCCATTATCTCTTCCTCAGATCCACACCTTTTCAAAAATTCATTTGTCTTTATGGCCATCCTTTATCAAAAAATATCAAAGAAAAACAGAGGAATCTGAAATAAAGAGCAGAGTTTAGAATTATTTTGCATGCACACATATGGAGTGAAAGATATTAACAACCCAGTTGCGATAAAAGATAAAAAATTAATGTCCCTCTTGGTATTATTGAATAATTAAAGAAAAAAATTTAAAATTGAGTATTTTTAGAAACTCACCTATGAAACAGAGATGTTCAGAATTGGAAACAGAGGATGTTGTGTTGTGTTGTGTTACACAGAAACAAGTTTGAAAATAACCTCCTACATAAGATTGCGTGAAAAAGACAGAAAATTGTTCAGAATTTGTAAACATATATGAATGATTAAAAGGAAAAGGAAGATGAAAAGAAATTGAGTATAGGTAGTTAGGAACTAACCAAAGAAACAGAGTGATGAAGACAGTAATGTTGTTTAGTTGTGAAAGTGCAAAGATTGTGTTGCATTTGAAGACATATATAAAGGGAGAGACACAACTAGCATTGACTAAGTCACACTCTATAACAGCGCGTAATTTGTGTGTTGACCAATAACTTTCTTTTAAAATTTCACTTACAAATAATTTGTAGCAACTAACCAAGAAAACTGTGGCTACCTGTCACTACTATATCATATTTGTGACTATGATATGGCTATAATTTTTGGCATTGGGTCAAATATAATATAAGAATAGATGTTTAAGATATTAAAAGTAAAAGATAATATACAAATATAGTGAAAGCTTAAGAAAATAGAAGATTGACGTTAGTTCAAATGGTACATGATTTTGATTTCTTTTAAGCAAAGTCTAGGATTCGAGTATTGTGAATTTTTCCAGTTCAGACAGGATTTCCTGCGGTGTAAAAATATATGTGGAAAACGAGTTGCTACACTTTCTCAATCTCTTCTCTCTTTTTCTTTGTGCAGGTAAGGAATTAGTGGGATCACGCTATAAGTATGCATATTACGGACTGGGTGATCCAAGAACATGACTCTATTTATTATAGGAGACATTAATTGATATATTATATTTTTATTTTGTGATTTTAATTTTAGTAATATCTATACATCAAAAAATTTAAAGGAGATATTAAATTTCGTATAAATAAAAATGAATATATTGATATAACGTAGTAATAAAATAGATATTAATATATTACAGACAAATACAAAATATCATCTAAATATTACTACCATACATATAGTTACAAATAAATAATTTAAACAACTATCCCTTTCTCAATGAGCGTTGAAAACGAGTATGTGGAGACATTTGAGTAGGAATATCAACATACAAAATCCATTGGTAGATAGTTAATATTGTATCTATATAAAACTTATATTTCTTAAATTTTACTTTAATTATGTATTACCATTTTAAAAATATCGATTTGCATAATAATCTATTACCAAAAAGCTAATATATAATAATTGCTTATATATTTTTATAGGTACATTTTTTTTACTGCATAAAGTAGATGATAAACTATGCAAATTTTAAAGTATGAATGATCATAATTTATGTTTTATAATTCGACCATTTGAGTTGTCTTTGGGAAGAAAAAGTATTTATACTTACACTATACACCAAAATTAATCTGTTGTAGAATCAAACCGAAATATTTAAAAATAGAGATACATTATAATATCTTAATAAGAAAAATAACGAGTGAGAGTAAATGTTATGAGGAAATGAAAAACTACGATAGTTTTAACATCATTTAATTAATGAATGAATTGACTATAGAGGAAAAACAAAAAGGAGCTGCAATTTTCATGGAAGTTACAAACTCAATTATGTTTGTGGCTTACCACATCCTATCAAATACTCATAACCACACAAACTCAATTAGGACTATGTTAAACTCAATTAGGACTATGTTAAACTCAATTAGGACTATGTTACTTTAGCAATAACCCTAGTTGGTCTAGAAGCTTCTTTACAAGTGATACACTTAAGAGTGCAAAGCACGTGATACACTTAGCAATCACACGCAATTCATTGGTTCATGTAAAAAAACAAATAAATAATCTCAGCACAACACAAGTACACAACACAAGTACATAACATAACCCTCTTTCCCTTCTTCATTATCAAAAGGACCAAACTTGGTGTTACTGGATCAGGTTTGACATGGGTTTTCCTCAAAATTCAATTTTGTTGTGTCTATTTCATTTTCATTTTTTGAAGGAGTCTCAGGCTTATTCAAAACTTGTCTATACAGATACATTGAAGTTTAAAATGGGCACTCAAAAGAATCCAGATAAGTTCTTCATGTCCATAACTGAAGGAGAGAAAAAGCAAGTTGATTTCTTGCGTGTTTTGTATGGTATGCAATGTATTCAACTTCAACATTGTGTAGATGCATAGATAAAGATTTATAAAAATTACAAACCTTTGGTTAGTTGGGGTTTAATTGATTGGCCTAGTCTTTCATGTTGTGGCATTATGCATAACTCTTCTGTATAGATATATTTGATTAAAAAATGTTGTTATTAGGGGTAGCAAGTTGATTCAAGTTCAAACCTTGAAATTGTAATTCAACACATAACACATCTACAAATTTTCTCCTCATGCATATATCCTTTTTGAATTGATAATTATAACTTTTGTGGCCAGTGATGTCTTCTTAGTTTAGATGTCCCCAATTTTTTTTCATTATCGACAAGAAAAGTGACTGATGATGTTTCTAGTCGTATGGATAATTTGCTTTCGTAATTTAGGGTCTTGCGTTGAACTCAAACTGGTCATACATTGCATTTTAGCATGTATCTCCTTACTTTTGTATTGTTAATACTGTGCTCTATGACATACTTATGAATATTGTAGATGGTTGCATTGCTGGAGGTGTTGCTGGCGTCATTGTGGAAACAGCTTTATACCCCATTGATACCATCAAAACTCGACTACAGGTAAGTTAAGTGTGTTGACTGTAAAATGTTTATTATACTTAGTCTATGCTTATATCTGTCTACGGAGAAGGGATGGAATACTAAGACAAGGAAATAATTACATGATTTGTCATATAAGAGGCAACATGTGTTGTTGTAGGTCCCAAATGCAGTTTCCAGATGCTACTATTGCACTCCCTATTTTAGTTAGGCTTCCATGTGTTAGCTCAAGCCAAAGTTCCAATTCTATAAGTTTTATAAATATTACTTAACATGCATCTTTTCACCTTATGCTTATGTCAAAGTTCCAATTATTCAATATCTAATTTTAAGTCACATTATATTTGGATTTTATATCTCGTTCCATCTTCATCAGGTTGTCCGTGGTGGAGGAGAAATTATTTTGAAGGGTCTCTATTCTGGACTGGCCGGAAATCTTGCTGGTGTCTTACCGTGAGTGGATTTTGTTTTCAACATTCATATATACTTTATCCTTCGTAAATCACATGGATTGATTTCCGTATTATTTATTCCTTCTCAGGTTTTCACTTCACAAATTTATCTGGGTCAAAGCTAATTAGCTAGTATAGTTTGTCTTTCGAACTCATGTTAAGAAGTTTTTAGTCTCTAATTTCATTTATTAGGAATTGACTCAGAGAATCTTTTTGTGCCCTCTAATAACCCACTAGAAATTCTCTAACTACTTGATTGGGATAAAATGATCATTTAGTTCCTGTAAAGGTGGTTTGTATGTTTGCATAGAAAAATGGTCTATTTTATGTATTTGAGCCTGTATTATAAAACAAATGTGCTACCAATATTGTCCCGTGATAACTGATGTCTGTGATGATATATGCAAAAGCACAGACAATGTCAAGTGCCGAGTTAACATCAGCATTCCTGTTGAGTAACCATAGTAACTAATCTTTGGATGCCATGCTAACTTAACATTAACTCTTATGCACTGGGAAACTTTGTTTGCACGTACATTCTATTTGGAGAAGATAGTTTTTCAGGACAGATTTTCCTTTAGCACTCTATTATTTTTGGCAAAAATACCGGTTCTTGATTGACTATGTGTGTGAGGTACATATGCATATGTGTGTGGTACAAATGCGTGATAGACTATTCTTCTACCCTTGACAGAGCTTCTGCAATTTTTGTTGGCGTGTATGAACCCACAAAGCAGAAATTGCTGAAGTCCCTCCCTGATAATCTCAGTGCTGTGGCTCATTTTGTAAGTTCCTCTTTATTAAAAAAGTAATTGGTCTATTTCGAATTACCTATGTTGTGCCCCTTTCAGAATTATTTTAGTTTTACTTTTTAATATTTGTATATTGATATGCTGATGTTCTGAGATTTAGTTGAGGTAAGTCATAGGGTACACAAATATATTTGAGTTCATATACACAGATATAGACGAGTAAAAGTCCTGAAATTTATTAGTGATTATTGATTTACATATTTATTATTATTATTATTCTGATATTCTTAAGCTTAATATAGGCTGCAGGTGCTATTGGTGGCGCTGCTTCTTCTCTTGTTCGTGTTCCAACTGAGGTAAGAAGCTTTACTTCTTACATTGCGATTTTTTCCCCGTTCCCTCAAACTTGTTATTGATTAATGTCTTTCAGGTTGTCAAGCAAAGGATGCAAACTGGCCAATTTAGATCAGCCCCGGATGCTGTCCGTCTTATTGTTTCTAATGAGGGTTTTAAAGGTCTTTATGCGGTATGTATTACTTAATTGCATATCTTAGCAATGACCATCTAATTATTTTTCGCGTATTTAAGGTAGTATATGATTAAGGCTTTGAGATCTTGTTGTGGTTGGTATTCTTTATTCAATTTCACACCCCAGAAAGAAGTTTCATGTTTGTTTGTGTGAAAGAGTGGAGATATGATGTCTTTACAGATTTTTCTATTTTCCCTCCATTTTACATACTATTTGATATCATATGGGTCTTTTATTTTGCATGCCTTGACAGTTTTTATTTTTGATATTGTAGGGATATGGATCTTTCTTATTGCGAGATTTACCGTTTGATGCCATACAATTTTGCATCTATGAGCAGCTCCGTATTGGGTATAAAATAGCGGTAAGCTTAATCGAAGTATCTATGCTTTTGTATGGATTTTTGCAAAGTTCCCATGGGTTTTAAATCAAAGTAAGCATTCTGCTCATGTAAATTTATATCGCATTGTCTATGGGTTGAAGAAAAGTATTGCCAAAAACTAATTGGGTTATGCTCATTTGAATTTTGCAAATGAATAGTAAATTGAATATTGGATTGTTGGCATCAATTTGCCAGATATTTTGCTCTAATTAGTTCAGAACTTCCTGAATCTTTTTCCCTCTATTTTGGAGGATACCTCGTTCTCCGATCAGATAGTTTTATTTCACCCTCTTTTAGCCGAATAAAATCTCTTATTTCTATCCTCAAAAAAGGCTCCCTTGAAGGAATTGATTCTACATTTTTGTTTCATTGCAGGCAAAAAGAGACCTGAAAGATGCAGAGAATGCTATGCTTGGGGCATTTTCTGGTACTTCATATTCATTATAAGTTTTGTATTGAAGTTTTTATGATTTTTTGTTATTTTAGTGTCCACTGTCTGCACATACTATCTAGTTTCTGGAACTCATGACAAACTTGTACCGCTAAATTCCTGTGAATTTTCCTATTCTTTGCCATGACTTGCTACAAAAGCTTAATTACTTAATGATCGAGTGGGTCTACACGTTAATAAAAGTCTCATTATGTCGAAGATAGCTTCACTGTTAGAAAAATGCTGAACTAATAATTACCCTTCTCCCAAAGAAAGGTTAACCAATGTGCAAGGAAGCATTGTTACTGGCAACTTTAACCTCAAAGCAGTCCTTTGCTTTTCCCACCTTATTTTAAAGTTTGTTTACTATGTTGGTATAGTAAGTAAAGATCTTATATTTGTAATCATCTCACCTGGTTATATTAGCCGTACTCTTGAACTATATACTTGTACTACAAGCTTTACCCTCTTCAATCATCAATAATAATTACAAGTAAAGTGCTATATATTAACTAGTCTGGTTCCCTCTCTCAATTCTTCCATATATTTTGATCATCACTCTTGCTATCAGCTTAATTTGTTTGAACTGAAACTGGTATGTTTGATTCCTTATAGGTGCCATAACTGGAGCAGTTACAACCCCTCTCGATGTTGTAAAAACCCGATTAATGGTTCAGGTACAGACAATTTTTTACTTCTATTATTTGAACTGGAGCAGTTTTTTTTTACCAAAATGTTGTACACAATAACCACTTATAGTACCTATCTTCCTTCACAACAAATATCCTTAGCAGTGAAACTTGCATAGACTCTTGCCAATCAGCACAACCAATCTTTCAAGTTAATTTTAAAGTAATTTTATTAAGGGATCATTTGATATTTACTCTCCTCTCTCTAACATCAGGGATCACAAAAGCATTACAAAGGCATTTTGGATTGTGTGAGTAAAATAGTTAAAGAAGAAGGAACTCATACTCTTTTTAAGGTATGACCCATTGTGAGATTAAGTCTTTGCATTCTTTTTGACCAAAATAGTTATGTGGGAGTCTAAAACTATGTTAAATGTCAATTCTTGTGCAGGGTATTGGGCCAAGAGTTTTGTGGATAGGAATAGGAGGTTCAATATTTTTTAGTGTACTTGAGAAGACAAAGCAAGTTCTTGCTCAGAAGCACACACAAGATGAGGCTCATAACTGAGTTTGTTCTTCTACTTCCATGCAGGGATTAATCTAAATCCATATTTTTCTTTCATGATTGCATTGAACCAGTTTTTGTTCAGCTTCTTCCTCATTTGGTCTGCAAGTATCAAGCCTGAACAATCCTCTCAGAGCCACACCATGCACATGCTCTAACAAATGTAATAATTTATTTTTTATTTACGTTTTTGGAGAAAAATATTATTCCAAACAATAGAGCAATTGCAAAGGATACTTACTTTAAATTTAAAGAGGAATATTAGAAGGAATAAAACAAATTGAAGCTCTAGAAAAAAATTAAACTGAAGTTCACATTCAAGCAATTTGTTGGTGTGTTTTCAGTACATTTTGTTTACATGAAAGAAGGTTTGACTTATTTATATGCAACATTTAATAGAAATGACTTATCAATAGCCTCAAACTACTAGTATTCTTTTTGCTCTTGAAGATTTGGCCTTCACTCTCCTCTGAAATAATAAGCAGAAAAATCCTAAGACAAGAATGAAACCAAAATAAAGTTCCAAGTGGACTCCCCAAAGAAATTGAACAAATTCTTGTCTGCATTTACTGTTACAGTTGCAATCATATACATTTTGTAGTACACTCCCTTTAACACTGACTTCAGCATCAAGGACAAAATCCAATGTCACTGGTCCTTCATCCAACCAAATAGATGTATTCTTTGATTTGTAGCCAGGCATGGTTGCCACTACTGCAATTTTAGATTCAGAAATTGGTTACACAATCTAAGAAATTGAAAATTCACCTAGATGGTGGTGAAATTTATATCCTATTCAGGAAAATTGATTCTGCTTAAATGTGAAATCACTAATTTGTCTTTTGATTAAACATTTGGTTTATTTTTGCACATCAATTGCAATTCATGCTTCACAAAACTTAAGAACCCACCTAGATATCATCAAACTTGAGACATTCAAAGGTAAATATTTAATTTCATAACATCTTCAGGGAAAGCTTCATCATATATACTATTACAAAACAATCAAAAGTATATAAGATAATACCTTGATATCTATCTCTTGGGGCAAGTATGCGATGGTAGTCAGCAAAAAAGATTCCAGCTCTAACCTGTTAGTCCAGAATTAAAAGATCCAAAGTTAACTAACAAAGTGAAGCTCAAAGTCAACATGCAGGCATTATCCAACAACGACAACAACCAAGCCTTAATTCTAATTAGGTGGGGTCGGCGATTGCACAAAAATGTGCAGATACATACTTCCTAACAAGGAAAAGTCATAGTGAAGGGGGAAAATATAGACCTACAAGAAGCTCTAAAAGAAAACAGAAAAAAACTGCAGTGTACTTTCAAACATACCGTGTAGTTTATGCCACTGACAGTTATAAAACCTGGCAATGGCTTTCCATCACCTGAAGAATATATTCTACCATGCACTCCTGTCTACAGATTAGAAAACAAACAAGTTTATTTAATAAATTGCAATGGAACTAATACCTTAAAAATAGGCAAATATGATAACTTTCCAATTGATCTTTCCTTTGAAATATGATAAAATATCATTTTTTTTATATCCAATGAACTATAACAGAGTGAATGAAAGACAATAAAAAATTATATGGTCATCAAATATGATTTCCCATTTTTATTTCAAGCACTCTGCAACTTCTTTATAACTTAATCTTTCTAACTTCCTTCCATGTTTGTAAAAAATTGAAAGGGAAAATGAGACGTGTTCGAAGCAGATGGAAACAGTAATTTCTGCAAAAGGATGATGTGCTCATAGTAGCAATTAGTATAAAACGGGTCGGTTTGCCAAAATCCCCTCTAAGCTATTTTATGCCTCATGATCAATGCCCTTTAAACATATTCTGAGTAGATGGTCACATAAATAAATTGGGTCTTAATAGTGTAAAGGGGACATAAAATACTAGATTAGTAGTTACTTGGTTACGACATGCCTAGGAATTCAAAGAAGCTTATGTTTCTCCTTTTTAAGGGTGCATCAGTCAAAGCTTAAATATGCTCTGCATCTTCTTTTTTGTTAGAATGAGGTCAGTAGCATTATGAAAGTAATTTCATTTTTGTGTCATTCTTGTGTGTTTCATGTGGATTCTCAACTGTAAGCCATAAATGTAGTTGTCATAGTTATAAACTTATAATGATAATGAGAGATGTTTGGTTCCATTGAGGATAATTTTGGATTCAAAATTTATCTCCTAATTCTTAATTTTGCCTTCAGCCAGTCTCTATCTGCATCCTCCTTGTTTTTCTTTCCTACAACCTTTCTCTTTTATAGTTTGCATGAAACAATCAAGGGCCTTTTAAATCTTGTGAAGTAAAAGGACAGGATAAAGATTTCATATTATTTATTTAGGTCGAAGCATATAAACAGAAACAGCATACCTTCACAAGGCTTGCAACAAGATTAAGCATGCTCATTTTGTTATATCTCCAAATAACAGGAAGCTGCAATTAACATACAGAGCCAGGAGTCATCCTATGAGTCATAGAGAAAAGGAGAACATAACGGACAATATGTAAATGACACTTATGCAAACCAATTATCAAATTTCATGCTTCAATTGATCAATATCAAACATAAGACAATGCACTAAAAAGAAACAAAAATTAATGAACTTAGGCTCAGCTATGATGGTGTTAGGCATGAGGACTTCTGGTTACAGTATGTGTAACTTTAGTCCAAATCATACTTGCTGTGTAAATGGATGTGGAGAACACCCATGATCATGGAAACAGGAGAAATGCCTTCAATGATGGAGTGGATAGGTCATAGGATTTAGGTAAAAATAGTACAAGTTGATTGGAAAGTTGTAATGCTAAAGTTTGCCTTTCATTATCCGTCAATGCAAAGTCATCTTGCTTAGGATCGAACTATGGGAAGTCATGTTGCTTAGGATGAAACTATGGGAAAAGGTCACACAAAATATATTCTCTTATCCTCTTTATTTTAATAAAGTACACTTTAAGTGATGCCTTCTTGTGTTCTCTCTTGTATCATTACCAAAAGGTTGCATCTTAAGTGGTAATCAGGCTTGAGTTAAGGAGTTGAGGGGCCTTTGCAATGTCAGGAATTTGTGTGGCAACACATAGCTGGGAAGGGAAACCTAAATAACCCGAACGGAACCATCTCACACCCAAAAAGCATGGGGATATACTTGTAATTTCAAAGACTGCAGACTCAATAAGAACTAACCTCAGCAGCATTAGGCCATTTATTGTCACTAACTTCCAAGGTCAATTCAAAACAGCCAGCATGTATATAGTTCCAATCTTGCATTCCTCCATATATAGGATACCTGTAGTGAGTATCTTTTGAAATAATTTATGAACATATTGGAAGAACACAGACTCCGGTAAGGAACTTCTAGGCGTTATTTTCAGGTGAGATAACCATACCAAGCTGCTCCATTGGTAATTCCACCAGGAAACTCCATGCTTGAAGACATGTTATAGTGAGAGTGACTATATATGCTTGCCATGAATCGAAATGTATCATCATCAGGAGTTCCATAGTAATTTGTCCTGTAATTTATTCATATCAAAAGGTAAATTCAGTATAACAGTCCTGATCAGAAGCATATCATTATACATCTCTACATAAACATAATGGACACTTGGTAGCAATAAAAAAATAGCGACCAAGTAAAATAGCATAGAAAAACACAGAATGGACTGCAAAATAGAGACAACAAATGCAATTAAAATATGCGGAATGCACAGTAGTAGAATAACTTACTTTTTATCTTCAGTACCATCCCAAGGATAATTTGCAACAAGTGCACCCTGAGGCAAAACAGAAAGGATACAATTAATGAACAAATTCTGTGCTTAAATCTTTTAATAATACCTGCAGAAAACTTTAATCAATTTAACAAGATATACTATTCAGGGTCAGTTCACATAGGTTGACCTTTTCAAACACATAATAAAAGAAGGAGAAACAAAAGTTGGATGTCAGTTAAGAAATAAACAAGTTATTCAAACACTAGCAGAGGACATTCTGTAGGGATTACCCTATTACGTATAAGAAAAACAGGAAATAAACAGGTCAGCCCAGAGTAGATATCACAAGAAAATTCTATATACATACAAATTAAGGGAACTATTACATGAATTCCAAGTAAGTAATACCCCATGCAAAGTGGCAGATGCTGTAAATCTTATATCTCTCAACCAATTCATTATTGCTCTTGTTTCAGGTTGTCGGGAATCCTCATCATCATTTACAGGGAAGAACTGTGTTTCATTTGAAACAGATATAGTAGGTTAGCGCCCACATGAACTCTAACAAGAATATCATTAACTATAACAAATAATTATATCTTGTAGAAAATGAAACTTCAAATTGAAATCAAATGCCAAAAAAATTGTATAAATATGTATACACATTCACATCGTGGAAGTGAAATCTCATAATCCTAATTTAAAGAATGTCAATAAATGGTAGCATAAGTTACTTATGCAATGATCTTTACAATCAACTATTATTAAAATCTTATGACCATAATAGTAAAATCCCATAGCCATAGCAGTGAAAGCATCAAATAATGATTCTAATATTAGAATGATTTCATCTTAATGATGAAGTTTAAAACATTGATTTTTAATTTTTTTAACGTATTATACAAACTATTATAAAAAAAATACCTGGTCGGGAAAATCCCGGTTCAGATCAATATTGTTTGCATTACCGCGCCTTCTTAAACTAAACCCATCAGGATTCATTGATGGAAGGATATGAAGGTGGACATTCTCCACAATTAATGTTGCCTGAAATTTTCACCAAAAACAAACAGACATTATAATAGTAAAGAATGAATTAAAATGATGACTGCGATTAAAAATGCAAGATTTGAGTACTGAAACTGTATGTGAGTGTATTAGAGATAGTAAAGTTCAGGTTTATATTAAATAAATGTGCAAGTAACATACATATTTGTTAACATTCGCCCTTCTCAAATTTCATATTGAAATGAATGAAGCATCTCTTTCTCTGGCATTTTCCATGAAATTTACAAGGAGCACGATTGAAAAGCCTTGTTTTGATGATTTTCTTTTTGTAGTTTTACCAATCAAAGAAGTTTCAATAAAGTGGAAAAAACAAGGATGCAGGATAATTTTCTTTTGGCCAGACACTAATATTTATGAACTCAACAATAGATATTGTAACACCTTATGAAATTGAAATATTTGTCAACGATATCAGTAAAATAATAGAGAAGGTACATATTTCACACGCCGTGACAAATGTGGGGAAAGAAATCAGAATATATTTTAAGTGTAAGTAAGAGAAAGTAAAATACCAGAGGATCTTTCAAATAGTTATCACATAGCCAATTGGCGAGAAAAATAAGAAGCTCACGGCCCACAGGTTCATCTCCATGCACGTTTCCAATATACTGTATCAGCAACAGTATTATATTGGTCGAAGAATTGCTAAATATGGAACTACAGAATATTCCTCAGAATTGATTAACACAAAGCAGAAGTATAAAAAACTAATAAATGAGTAAATAGACCATGGAGCATAAAAATTGTAGGAAAATAACTACAAATTCATACACACGGAAAAACAGAAATCTTCAATAAGATAAAGTAGTGTTTTGATATGATGCTAAGTTTTTTCTATTTTCAATGAAGTAGTGAATTTAGTCCAGGTGTGAAAGGGAAGGAAAATGAGGAATGGAGGATCAAAATGAGCAGAAAAAGTTATTTCTATATTTTTGTGTCTGTTCTACCACCAATTCATCATCCTAATTCTAAATTTGACAGTTTCAGATGTCTCTCTAATATGTTCCGTTACAGGTCGCAAGTTGCTTCACTGTTATTGGGAGCAAAACACTGACCTTAAATGCAGGTTCAGTCTCTTCTTCTCCTGGTTTGTTAGAAATCTCTATCACCCGCTATATGGAAACAGAAAAAGGGAAATGCAACATTCACTTAAAATGAAACCATTATTTAGATCCGGAGGTAAGTTATGAATGAATTCTAAGGCAAAAGAATTTACCAGTGCAACTCCATTCACACTCTTCCCAATACTAATAGCCCGACCCAAGAATTCCTCGAAGAGGAAAACAAACTTCAAGTCAGTTTAGCAATTGCAATAAGCATAACCTTTCTAAGAAGTTCGTTCATTCATTCATTCATTAATGTCCTTCGATGAAGCATAATTGAGATAGATAATCAAGAAAGAAGCACGGGTATAACTTATGAGGAATCACCTGTATATCCTAGAAATGTTGCTGCACCTTTGACCAAATTCCTTGATGGCCCTTTCAAGATCAGCATTGGTCATGTATCCTTGTGCCAAATCAACACTGCAAAAGATAATTAAAAAGTGATAAAAATGGAAACAAACTATTTGAACTTAAATGGTGCATAACAGATCATAGGCACAGCAATAACTATATCATTGCTAAACAGAAGAATATCTATTATGATTACATTGTCTGAGCCTGAGATTCATTGTCCTCCAATAAATGTCTTGCACGAGTCGCATAACTAGTGTTCTTGAAGTCTTCTAATACCAACATTAAACAAAACAAAACAAAACAGTTAGAGACTTCAAAATTCAAGATTCCAAACTAAACAACAAACATTATCAAGTTAACCATACAAACAGTATCTGAACCCCAAAGTTATGATCTTCCACTTCAAACTTCTAAAGCAAACATTTGAAGACGAAGAGAAAAAAAGGTTAAATTACTACTTTGATCTCTACAGTTTTCACTCGATTATTATAGACACCTAAAGTCTAAAACCTTTAAATGATGTCCTTACAATTATTTTTACCTAATATATATTAATTATAAAAATTGTAATTAAACCCCTCAAACTTGTGCTAGTAGGAACCTATTTAAACTTTTTTGAAGTATAGGAACCGGTTTAGAAACTTAAGTTAAACTGATAATATAAATTGAGATGCAAGTTAAAGTTTTGGAGCATTAAAAAGAGTAACAGAAATTATGACAAAAAATATAATAAAAACATGGGAATCTAAAATATGGAGATAAGTGCAATAATTAAGAGTATTTGATAGGGTTGAGCATAGAAGCTGAAATTTCCAAGTAACTATTTTTGTCCGTGTCATAACTCATAAGCAGATTGAAAAACAAAACAAAATGGAAACTTGCATAAGACATTGACCTGAAGAAGATGAAGATAGTGTGGAAGCAAGAAGAAGAAGAAGAAGATAGAAGAGAAGGTTGTTGTTGTTCATGTTAATGGACGATGATGTCGGATTCAGTCTTAGGTTCTTTGTTCTACTTTCTCGTAATGGTTACCCATCACGTGATACTCTTAAATCTCAATCACGCACATAATTTCAGATTCAAGCAAAGTAAAGATCTAAGTTTCAACACTTTCATAGTCAAAGGCCCTGTTTTGTAAGTGAGCAATCTTATGTTCCAAAAAATTGTGTCATTTCGATCAGTCAGAAAAATATTTTATTACTAAATTTTTAATTTAAATATATATTTTTTAACTAATTAAAATAAGTGACACATTTTGGTAAGATAGTAGATATGGACTGGTTTTTTAAGGAAGGTTATGTTCCTAGAGTTATGGAAAGAGATTAAGGGGAAATGAATTCATTAGAACAATTTTATATAGTAGAGTTATGATATAAATTAGGAAGAGATGGATGAATTTGAAATTTTGAACCTTGTAGTTGTTAATTTGAGAAGAAATCTACCTAATTCTCACACTCAGGTTATGGGTAAAACTAATCACAGATCATAAGCACTAACTGATTGTTGATATATATGCTTGAACCTTCTACACATTCTAAGGCTATTGAGGTTATTGGTTTTATCATGGTTGGGATGTGTATCTAAACTTTATTTGTTTTAGTAAAAAAAATATAGATATAATTATCAACCCTTGAATCGTATATATATGTTTGCCCCCTCACATTTTCATTTTTTATTACCTCTATATATATCTCCAAAAATAGACAAACCAAATAACAACTTAAAATTGTTATAAGGTGGTTGCCAAAAATAATATTTAATATAAGCTAAGAATGAGTTTAACTTGAGATACAAAATTGAATTGAGGTATTATCATAATTCATAATTATTGCACATTGCTGCAAAGTAATAAAAGAAATTAAAGTCTAGTGATGGAGTTAGGAGATCCACCAAAGTCCTCAAACCATTTCACGTGTGTAGAAACATGATGTGTATCAAATATTGCATGCAAATGCAATGCCCCTAATAAAGAAAAATGCATCAGTGATTCATATATTGAACCCATGTAACAGGTAAAGAGGGGAACAATACCATTTTTTGACATATACGAGTTTATAATACAATACATAATAAAACAAAAATAGATCATAAAATATCTTTAACAATAAAGGACACAGTTGAGTTAAAATAACCCAAATAGAACAGTGATAATACAATTAAAGTAACAAAAAAAGGCAAAGTGAAAGGCACGGGTCCTTAGTTTATGGTTATTTTTATTAATGGAGTTCTTATGAGCCGTCCAAAACACTTTATAAACAATATCATCATGTTAACATTGGCCCACATAAACCACTCAATTACCTAACTTTCGACACGATGCTATTTTTAATCTAATATACTCCATTATTATCATTATTATATAGTAAAATACAATATTATTTAATGATATGTTTAGTTTATATATAATTGGATGATAATTTAAGGAAGAAGAATTAAATGAAGAGATAATTGTTATTTTTGTGGAACCATCCAAGAGGGGGTTTTGATGAAGATGCAGTAAAGTTTTTTATACTGTCAACACAATATTTATCATTGTATAATGGATGATGACCTGCTGACAATATAAAAAACAATTTTATACCATTAATATATACATATTGATGCAAAAAACAAGAGTATGGGTGCAGAAAAGTTAGAATCCCAATAAGAAATATTAATTAATTAAATATTGATGGCATGACATGCATGGGGTGACATGATGCGGTTAAGATAGCATGTATGTATGATGGGCATAAACATGGGAATGATGTAGGACCCACAGAAAGAATCATGATGGAGCGATGAGAAATGAGAAATAGATTTTAAAGATATATTTATGTATCTATCAATGTGTGTATATCTGAAGCTGTGCTCTGATTGGTTCGTAGACAAAATACTCATAAATATATATATTGTGGTCATTGCACGCGTCTAGATATTTCATACCTGACCGTCAATGCTGCCCGCTCGCTCTCACCCACTACAATGTCACGTGTCCATAGCTGTCACGGGCAGGGGCAGGGTGCAGGATGGTTGGGTGGGAAGCCTTTGGTATATGCTTCATGATAACAAATCATAAAAACAAAATTTTGAGGATCCAAATTTGAAAAATTACAAAAATACATCTTCCTCTCACATTCTAGTTGGGACCGAAACAAGTCGAATAAGAGTTTAGGTCAATATAGTTCAATAAAGATTTACTTAACTCAAAACTAGACTCGAAATTGATACAAGTTATTTTTTTTATAGCTTGAGTCAAGCTCGTTTAAACTTCACGAACTTTTCGGATCAACATGAATTAGTAATCAATTCAAATAATTAATTAACTTTTAAAAATATTGCATAAAGTTATATATATATATATAATGTATATAATAACAATGAACATACAAAATAATTAATGAGTCATCGTATAATAATAATAAACATAAAAAATAATTATATATATCAAATTAGATCATAAATCTAATGAGTCGAACTATATTTAGCTTAAATTTAACTTATTTATTTAACAAGCTCAATTTTAACTCATTTAGTTTATGAATCAGATTCATTGAACTAAATAATGAGTCAGATTTCAAATAAATACTAAATTAGTTTGGTTCATTAGTCGTTCTACATTTAAGAGTTAGGAACGGAATCAAATTCCTCGTGGACATATACCTCTTAATTAATTATGGGGATTGAAAGAAGAATACCATTCCCCTAGTTTTGTTAAGTGGGTTTGACTTAATCAATATATACAATTACCATAATAAAGCACCTTTAGATAAAACAAGAGTAAGAATAGTCATCCCCATTAAGTGAGTCAAGTAGCACTAGCTAGTGCTGGTAACTTTCAATCAGTATCAACTAGTGTTTTTAATTACTTTTCAAAGTTATAAAATTTGCACTAGACATTAGTAAGCAAGTATTTTTTGACGTATTTAATATGTATACACCGGTAGTTATCAATAACTCATACACTATTGATTTATTAACCACTATTAACTCTTAAACAAGAATGATACAAATCAATAATAAATGATATAATGACAGTATAAAAACTTTACATTATTAGGACACAAATTTTAAACTCTTTCTCCAGCAGCTGAAGAAAGTTTATTGGGTGATCAATCACTCATGAATATCACATGATTGATGCAAAAAAAGTAAAGCAAGAGAGCCCAATAATATTTAAGTCAACCAAAAAGTAAATACATATTAGTCTTTGCCAAAATTAACAACTTGTGTCCACCATATACATAACCAATTAGCCCCATGCCCAACTTTAAGAGGATGAACATTTGTAAATGTATATTAACACTAGTTCATATTATAAGTTGTCTCACACCCATGTTATTTCATTTAGAGAGGGGCCCATAAAATTTAATTAAGGTAAGACAAACATAAATTTATAATATAAAAGTTAACATGTCTTTTTTATAAATATATTAATTACTAATTGTTAAGTACTACTCATCATTCATAAAATATAAATTACATAAAATTTTATAATAATAACATGTGTATCACACAATGAGTGATGTAAAAGTTATTATTTTGTATTAGACTTTGGAAATGATATATATACATATAAGTTTAAATTTTGAATACCTTTTATAACTAATTTTTAGACATATGAGAGAGTATTTATTGTGGGGGCAAGAGCCTGCCTCAATTCCTGATTTGGTGTGCTATAGTGAAATAAAATAAATTTAATCTAATTTTTTTAAAATTACAATTTATTTGACAAAAAAACATATGAAAATTTATCATTCTAATTTAATCACATGGCCTATGAATTCTTAGGTGAAATAAAAAGATATAATGTGTTTGGTAAAGTAAGTAATTAAGTAATGAGATGATTTATGATTTATGTATGTTAGGGTATGATAATGGATGGGCATGAATGAGAAGAAAATATCAAAGCCACGTAAGTAATAACACAATCAATATAAGGCTTCATACATCTCTTAAAGATCTTCTCCTTGTTTCTCTCTCTCTCTCTCTCTCTCTCTCTCTCTCTCCACATACACCTCTTCAATAATTTGATCACAAACTCTCTGACTTGTTTCTTAACAACTCTGCATATACAATTACTCAGGTACCTTTTTTTGTGTTTTACAATTTTCTCATCATTTTGTTATTTTTGTGTTATTTTTACTCAGGATAAGAAAATCATATATCATCTACCATGTTCTCTGTGTTTGTGATATTGTTTGAACTGTGTTTCATTTTCTGTTTTTTATGTGGTGAATCTGAGTTGTTGGATACTTGAGGGGTTATTTCTTGTTTTTTTTTAATTTTAAATAATTTGAACTAGCTTTTGAATCTTGGCTAACCTAATTGATCATGATGAAGATGGAATATTCTCCTACAAACTCTCAATCTCATTGTTACTTTTGTTTTATATTCATGTGTTTTTTTTTTAAGTTGATTTTACTCTGTTTCATATTTATTTTTTGATCTGATTTCATTGTTTTTTTATAAAAAATATAATTTTGATTTTGAGTCCTATATCAAAAAGAAAATTAGAAATCACCTACAAATTTGAAGTTGTAGCAAATATGAGACAGAGATGCAACCTAGTTTCTGGAGTAGTAATTGGTAAATATTACAATTTTGTGTGAGATGCTTTGGTTCTTATCTTCTTTTATACCTGCTTTCCAAAGCTAACTTTTTTTTTGGTGAGTGAAACTTGTCATGTTTATGGTAAATTGTTGGTGATGGATTGCTTACTAAGGTACAAAATTATGCATGCATGATAAACAGGGAATTGGTTTATTATGATATTTTATTTCTTGTTTGGTAGAATGTTTTGGCTGGACTGTGGCTAATTGCTTTTGATAATCAGAGTCAGAAGAAGGGAATAGCGATTACCTTGATCTTCTCCGATGGCTGCTGCTTCCAGTGAACGGTGGATCGACCGTCTTCAGTTCTCATCACTGTTCTGGCCTCCTCCACCAGATGGTCAACAAAGAAAGGTACCATTTTAATCTTTCTTTCTTTCTTCTCTTCCTCCAGGGCATTAAATGCGGGTTGAACATTTTTTTTGGATTTTATTAGTAATATATGTTTGAATTGTGTATTTATAAATATGATAATTAGTTTTTATTATAGCATTCCACCTTTAATAGTGTTTCTTTTTCACGTTCTGTTCTAATTTAGTTTTGGTTTGACACCTCCCGTAAACACAGAAAGATAACTCCAGGAATGATTTGTTTAGTGAAACATTGGCAATGGCAACAAAGTAAAAAGACAATAAAAAGGGTGCGACAGATATAACTGGCCTTAGGAAGTTCAGTGTCTGATGCTATTGGAACATTTTGATGCTGCATAAGTCTAAATTTTCTTCTTTGGTCATATCTCATAGTTATTAGGCCTGCTTAACTCACGGGATTCAGTTTTTTTTTCTTTCAAAATTCATAGACATCCAAAGTATGTGCATATTGGCCACCGATAATGGTTTTGTAGGGTTTATTTTTCAGCATTTACCTCTAAAAACAAAATTAGCACACATTTTATGTTACAAGAATTGATAAATTACTCAGTGTATATCATAGTAGTCAGAAAGCTGCAGTGCTGTCGTCAATTGTTAGTTTGCCACTCTGAAATTAATTGTTTCTAAAACTATATGCAAGCATTTTTACTTCTTCTGCTATATTGGAAGCTCATTGTAATACCATTTCCTTGATTTTCATTTCTGCTTTTCCCTAGGACCAAATAGCCGCATATGTGGAGTACTTCATTCAATTTACTTCAGAACAATTTGCTGATGATATTGCTGAGGTAAGGCACCAATATTTACTAATAGGCCTTGTAAATAGAAACATATTCAACCTATTTCCTAGATTTATTTATAAACCTTTTGACATGGATCCAAGAGTTTATACCGAAAGTCACTCATTGTGCTGCATTTCTTTTGGCAGTTGATCCGTAACCGCTATCCATCAAAGGACATTCTTCTCTTTGATGATGCTTTGGGTATTTTTGCTTTAACCCATGTCAGTTTAAATTATGCTTGACTCAAGAATAATTTTATTACAATGAATGTATTTCTCTATATGTTTAATAACTTCTTTATGTATACATGCAGCGACATTTGTTCTTCATCATCCAGAGCATGGGCATGAAGTTGTACTTCCAATTATTTCATGTATTATTGATGGTACACTAGTCTACGATAAGATCAGTCCTCCGTTTGCTTCTTTCATATCTCTAGTCTACCCAAAGAGTGAGGTATAATACATCACCCAATAATTTGATTTTCTTTGTTTATATTTAAATTTGACAGCAAATTTGTTTCTCTTTTGTGAAATGCCTGTAATGGGTTCTGGATCCTTGTCCTGTCTTTCAGTTTGTTTCACTATTGGCAAATAAGTTGTCTGATTTTAATTTCTTCTTTGTATAATTCTACAGAATGAATACTCAGAACAATGGGCTCTGGCGGTTGGTGAGATTTTGCGTATTTTAACTCATTATAATCGCCCTGTATACAAAATGGAAAGACAAAATGGTGAAACAGAAAGAAGTAGTAGTGGCAGTGATGCAACGACTAGTGATTCTGTTGCTGGGAAATCTGTCCAAAATTCTTTGACACAGAAAGAGAAGAAACCTACAAGACCCTTGTCCCCATGGATTACTGATATATTGCTCGCTGCACCTGTAGGCATTAGAAGTGACTATTTCCGCTGGTCAGTATTTTCAGCATGTGTTGAATCTTATTCCAATTTGATAACGAACTAATAACAAACTATTATCTTGATAAAGTAATCAGCTTCGTTGATTTTCTTTTATTCTCTTTTGTTTACTGTAGTATAAAATGGTTCGAATATATCTGTTGAATTTTCTTATTACAATTTTGGCTCTCAGTATACTTTTGCTTATGCCGATGGATCTTGCCATACATTAACAGGTGCAGTGGTGTTATGGGTAAATATGCTGCAGGAGAACTTAAGCCTCCAACAACTGGTATGTTTAATTTGACTAACTTATCATAGAACACTATTCTTTTTTATGATGTTTATGGACAGTGTTGTGTGAACAATTATATCAGCTGTATGCATCTTGTGACACAAATCTAGTTCAGCTACTTTTATACTCAGGTTTTTGTTCACATGAGCTTTAGTTGATGTTTACACTTAATAGTGTAAATAGAATGAATAAATAATCTTTGCATACATCTATCCTCCCTAGACCCCACTGGGTCGGAGCTTTGTGCACTTGGCCGCCCATTGATGTATGGACATCTTCATGAGCTCTCCTTTACATACGCTCTTAGATTATCACTTTTCATTGTTTTTTACGCACTTATTTTTATTCAATAGAAACAATACTATCATTTGCTACTGATATATAGATGCTTATGTTTATGTGCTTATTTTGTGTTTTCTCTTAGCTTCTTCCCGTGGTTCTGGGAAGCATCCTCAACTTGTGCCTTCAACTCCAAGATGGGCTGTTGCCAATGGTGCTGGTGTTATATTAAGCGTTTGTGATGATGAAGTTGCTCGCAATGAGACTGCTACTTTAACAGCAGCTGCTGTACCTGCACTTTTGCTTCCTCCTCCAACAACTGCTCTGGATGAGCATCTAGTTGCTGGATTACCCGCTCTAGAGCCATATGCACGCTTATTTCATAGGTTATTATGAACTAAATATCTTTCTTGTTAATTGTTATTTAGTTATTCATAGAGTTTATCTTCCTGACTAGACACATATACCTAACTTTTGTAGATATTATGCCATTGCCACTCCAAGTGCTACACAGAGGCTTCTTCTTGGACTTCTAGAAGCACCCCCATCATGGGCTCCAGATGCACTTGATGCTGCCGTGCAGCTTGTGGAACTTCTACGAGCTGCTGAAGATTATGCTACTGGCATAAGGGTAAGTTGTATATCTTGATAGATAGAATATTGTGGAAACTTACCTTTTCTTCATATAAGGTTCATGAAAACCCTTCTTTTCAGTACTATGACTTTCATAGAAGCTTCTAAGTGAATGTCATGAGATAAAATTAGGCAAGAATTACTGTGTGAAATATATTCTGCAACTTAAATATAAAATCCCCGATATGCATTCTAGAGTCAGCGTGAAAAATATTATTTCATTTATGCATTTTCTTGCTAATTCTTGTAGTGAATGTCATAGAGAAGTGGTTTGTGGGTTGTGGCTGGATTAGAATAACTTTCTTGCTAATTTTTCATTTCATTTTTGATAAATATTTCAGCAAGTGTTGATAAGTAGCTGGATTTTTTGCTTGAGAAGGAAAATTTAACTATTATCCAATGTTATGAAACCTAAGCCTGCATATCAAACCAGAAGATTCGTGTATAAGGTTTAACCGATTAAACTGTCCGAACGAACAAGATGATTCATATATAATTATATATAAATGTATAATTATATATAAGTAATAGTTATGAATAATTATATTGGAGTAATGCCTCCATTTTTTGGGACTCAAATGAAGCTGAACTGCAGAACATTGGAGTAACACCTCTCTACTTTTAATTTTAAGTCAATCATCTAATTCTCTTCCCTGATTAACACAGTCATATTGAAATTTTTACTGTCCAAACCCTCGTTTGCTTAATAGCATTGTTATGAGGACCGGACAGACCGATCATTGATCGGGCTTGCAAACGATCCTGGTTCACACTCTTAACCGAGCAATGAGTTGAACTGCTTTGGACCATGAAAATTCTAGTCTGACCAAGTTAAATCGCGTTAACCCATAATAACTCGGGAAACAAACCGAATAGTTCATTTAAAATAAAAAATAGAGAGACACAAGTCCAACATTCTATTTCATTAAAGGGCGGCCCATGCACGAGGCTCCCACTTAGTGGGGTCTGGGTAGGATAGATATATACAGCCTTACCCCCGTAAGCGAGAGGCTGTTTCTAGGACTTGAACTCGTGACCTCATGGTCACTAAGAAACAACCTTACCGTTGCGTCAAACTCACCCTCTCCCAATATTCTGTTTCATATGTGCATTTAAGTGGGATCACATGCTACAGGTTAGGCATGCTGTTGTGCATTTTGATGTTTTTGTCTGAAGAAACTTGGTCAAAGATTTAAAAAAATTAACATGCATTTTTCTATTCTTTAACTTAATGCAGCTTCCTAGAAACTGGATGCATTTACATTTCTTGCGTGCAATAGGGACTGCAATGTCCATGAGAGCTGGTATAGCCGCTGATGCTGCAGCCGCTTTGCTTTTCCGTATACTTTCACAACCTGCGTTACTGTTTCCTCCTCTTAGGCAAGTTGATGGAGTTGAAGTCCAGCATGAACCTTTGGGTGGTTATATTTCTTCCTATAAAAAGCAGGTTGAGTTAACCTTTATCAGTTACGCTTTTATGTTTTTAATCATTTTGTAAAGTAGTGCACATAGCTTCTTTATGTATGCTGAAAATAGGTTGTATTTGTTGTTTATCAGATAGAAGTTCCTGCAGCTGAAGCATCTATTGAGGCCACTGCCCAAGGCATTGCATCAATGCTTTGTGCCCATGGTCCAGAGGTTGAATGGAGAATTTGCACCATTTGGGAAGCTGCTTATGGCCTGATTCCTACAAGTTCCTCGGCTGTTGATCTTCCAGAAATTATAGTTGCAACCCCACTTCAACCTCCCGTACTATCATGGAATTTGTACATCCCCCTACTCAAGGTCCTAGAGTATCTTCCTCGCGGAAGCCCATCAAAAGCATGTCTCATGAAAATATTTGCTGCCACAGTGGAAACTATCCTCCAGAGGACATTTCCACCTGAGTCCACTATAGAACAAAACAGAAAATCAAAATACCTCTTTGGCATTGGGTCTGCCTCCAAAAACATTGCTGTGGCTGAACTTCGTACAATGGTTCATTCGCTTTTCCTGGAATCATGTGCATCTGTAGAGCTTGCTTCACACTTACTTTTTGTTGTCTTAACTGTATGTGTCAGTCATGAAGCCCAATTTAGTGGAAGCAAGAGGCCAAGAGGTGAAGATAATTCAGCTGAGGAAATCACCGAGGATCTGCAGGCAATTTCGGAAAGGCAGAAAGGAACAAAAAACAGGAAAATGAAGAAGCAAGGTCCTATAGCAGCTTTTGATTCTTATGTTCTTGCTGCTGTTTGTGCTCTTGCCTGTGAACTTCAGTTGTTCCCTTTGCTTTCGCGGGAGAATAATCATTCAGTTTTGAATAATGTTCGAGATATTGCCAGGCCGGTTAGAATAAATGGATCTTCCCATGACTTGCAGAGCGGGTTAGATTCAGCAATACGGCATACTCGCAGAATTCTAGCAATTTTGGAGGCACTATTTTCATTGAAGCCATCTTCTGTTGGCACTCCTTGGAGTTTTAGCTCAAATGAAATAGTTGCAGCAGCTATGGTTGCTGCCCATGTTTCTGAACTATTTAGAAGGTCAAAAGCTTGCATGCATGCTCTGTCTGTTCTGATTCGTTGCAAATGGGACAAGGAAATTCACTCCAGAGCATCATCTTTATATAATCTGATAGAGTTTCATAGCAAAGCTGTTGCATCTATAGTTAATAAGGCAGAGCCATTAGAAGCAACCTTGATTCGTGGACCTATTTGGAAGGACTCCCTTGACTGTTTTAACAGTAAAAGACAGAAAAAGAGTAGCTGCTTTGATGCGGGGGAGACATCTGCACCTTTGGAAGATCCATCCCTCTTAAAATCTAACCATAAACATGAGAAAACTACATGTTCAAATGGGGCATCAGGGTGTATCTCGGGTAAAGCTGTCACAGGTTTAACATTGGATGCTTCTGATCTAGCCAACTTCCTCACAATGGACAGGCATATCGGATTGAATTGCAGTGCACAAATTTTTCTGACATCCATGCTGGCAGAGAAACAAGAGCTATGTTTCTCTGTAGTTTCACTACTATGGCACAAGTTGATTGCATCTCCCGAAACTCAGCTTTGTGCAGAAAGCACTTCTGCCCAACAGGGCTGGAGACAGGTATGGGTACATTTTTACTGAAGTTCTGTTTTCTTTCTTCTTTTTTCATGGTGAATTATTTCCCTTTTCTTTCTGTGCTAGAATCATACATGCCTTTAGTCCATAGCAAAATTTGAGAGAAAAGCTTCCTGAATGGAACTGCTTAGTTCTTGTTAATAATAGAATTTAGGTTTTGAAAGCTGCAGATGTGATTAAGGTGTATCCTTTGTACACATGAAAGATAGAAAAGATGCTTCCAAAATTCTGGAACACCTACACATGAATGCAAATGTGATCTGAAAATTTAAAAAGCAGAGAATAGGCAAGCAAGTCAAGGAACATCCCTCGAAATGAGTATAATTTTAGAAATAACTAAATTGCCGTTCTTTGTTGTCTTCAAAGGTAGATTATTATGCTCAAGCAAAAAGAAAACTACATCCATATTAGAAAACTATGCCTGTGTCCTTTAACCATTTTGCTTCAAATTTGGCTTCACAGAAGCAACGATAGACATTTTAAAACTAAAAAGGTATCAAGGGTTCGCTAAATGAAACCAAGAGATACTTAATTGAGACATCAAACAGTAGTTATAGTTATAAATTTGCATGTGTTCCAAGTGATTTTGTGGATCCAGTTGTCACAGTTTTACCCTTGTTCAGCTGAAAAGGTTCATCAGTGACCATTTTGTGATTTAATCTTATGTAGGTTGTTGATGCATTGTGCAATGTTGTATCATCCTCACCAACTAAAGCAGCTACTGCAGTTGTTCTTCAGGTATAAATTTTCGTCTTACTTGTACTAGCTGCATAAATAACTCTGACCACAGACATGGACACCAATTCTGTTTAGAAAGAACTATTACATTGTTTTTACCCAAATAGAAAGATAAAAAATGAAAAAGAGGCCTCACCATTTCTTGATCATTGCCAGAATTGAAGAATTACCATTTCTGACATCTCTGAGAATTGGGTTTTAATGAATATGAAGTTCAAATATCGGCTGTTGAAGATTTCATCTAAACACTGTTCATTGTTGTCTTTTTTTAAGTTTTTATTTTTTCCCCAACCATTTTACTTGTATACTCACTATCCCTGCTTTTTACTTGTAAGGCGGATAGAGAATTGCAACCCTG
The DNA here is from genome assembly GCF_001865875.1 of Lupinus angustifolius. Lineage (NCBI taxonomy): Eukaryota > Viridiplantae > Streptophyta > Magnoliopsida > Fabales > Fabaceae > Lupinus > Lupinus angustifolius. Next base: position 570,359 of record NC_032028.1, on the reverse strand, counting down.
GATTGCAAAGGATGGTGATTTAGGTCAGAAGATGTGGAGGGTCAATCAGCGGATCGTAAAATTGATAGTGGAATTAATGAGAAATCATGATAGTGCAGAATCATTGGTAATTGTGGCAAGTGCATCAGATTTACTACTACGAGCTACAGATGGGATGCTGGTTGATGGAGAAGCTTGTACTTTACCACAGCTAGAGGTAGCATCTTACAACATTGGCTTCTTTATTAACTTTCAAGCTCTTAATTTGTCTTCATGGCCACATGCCCCCCAAAATTGTTATTAATGTTTCTACTTTAAAATTTACTCACCAATAGTATTTATTGTCATTCAATCCTACCTTAGGTCCTCAAATTTATTTACATAAACTACAATAAGCATTGAGTATGCATATGTTTTCAGTTTTATCCATGAGCTTTACTGATATTCTTGTTTCCATTGTTGATAATATTGGCCAGCTATTGGAAGCAACAGCTAGAGCAGTTCAGCCAGTTCTCGAGTTTGGAGAATCTGGATTGGCAGTGGCAGATGGCCTTTCAAACCTGTTAAAGGTAAACACTTCCCTTATTGGAACTTATAATTTGGCTGCACTATGGTGAATGAAATATGTTAGTTAAACACAATCAAATATGATATTAGATAATGAACCAACTACATATTGCAATAGGGCAACCAAAGTGCGAAACTAAAGTAAATTTGTGCTTCTTTTTTAAATCCATTAAGATTGTTGACTGACATGCTTGTGAATATACCACATGCAGTGTCGTGTACCAGCTACTGTTAGATGCCTTTCTCATCCAAGTGCACATGTTCGTGCTCTGAGCATATCTGTTCTTCGTGACATTTTGCTTACTGGTTCAATCAGATCGAGTACTAAACCAGGCCGAGTCAATGGCAACCACAATCCCTCTTGTCAATACTTGAATTTGGATGTCATTGACTGGCATGCTGACATTGAAAAATGCTTAACATGGGAAGCTCACAACCGACTATCAAACGGATTGTCTATGCAGTTTCTTGATACAGCTGCTATAGAATTAGGTTGTACTCTTTCCGTATGAAGATGAAATGAAACCTTGTTAGTGTAATGACAATTTTTGACTAGCCTTACACAAACAAACCTGATTTATGCTTTTGGAACTAATGGGTTAGCAAATAATGAACTTTATCCTGCTAACCCCATAAAATTCTAGTTTGTTAATAGGAAGCTCATTCTGTATTATATTAATGTTTCATATATCTAAAACCCAGATCAGAAATTCACCCTAGAGTTCTGCTGATGACTGCTTTGCTCTCAGTAGAACATACTTGTATAGTAGCAAGAAATGATACTGTAACCAGCTATTTTTTTATCCTTGTCTCATTTATGTAATGCTTATGAAGACTTGGTTTGTAATGAAATTGAGTTCTACGTGTTTAGACTATGTTTAGGCTGATTTTTCTTTTCATCTACTCAATTTTATTGCTGAGACTTTTGTTGGTTTCCATCTCCTTCATCAAAGTTAATGTTGTGTGATTCGTGCACGTGTCATGAGCTTGTGACTGATCGAAAAAATACTTAATGATTAAATTTTAATTTAAATATCTTTCTGTAACCAATCACCATGACCTATGGAGCAAAACAAATTATGACACAGAAGATATGCTTCCCTTTTCTACTAACTAAATATATTATGAAGTAGAAACAGCATTTTATACTTCCACCCATATAGAATTGTCACAAGCATAAGCTTGTTATCGAATTTATTTCCTTCCCTCTTAGTATGACATGCTAATTAATTAGAAGTCCCTAGTTAGAAATTTTGAGAATAGGGCCGCGTTAAATACTTGATATGAGAAGCATTGTGGAGGATACCCTGTAGTTATTTTCTTGAAAATAAGAAGTATTTCATGCTTAAAAAAATAATAATACAAATTAACAATAGATGATGTAATGATTATGTATAAATCTTTATAATAATTGTGTAAAAATTTATACATATTCAGTATATTATCCATAGTTCATTTGTATTATTTTTACTTAAAAATCAATGATGATTAAAATGAATGGTGGATGATGAAATAATAATTTACATACATCCTTTTCCATATAAATTGTCTTCTCATATTTTAGTCCTTAAGGTTTCAAAATTTTATTTTACTCCACGTCAGCAATTCAAAGGGCATGTGCCATATATGGCATTAGCGACACCATCTATAGAGATTTAAATCAAACGTTTACAATATTAAAGGTTCAAGATTGATATTTTTTATAAGCACTAGGGATTAAATATATATTTAGGTCCAGAATAACATCTAGTAATCTATATTTACAATTGAATTTGATAAATTTCTACTCTATTCTATAAATAAATATCAAAACCCAAAAGACAACAAAAAAAGCCCAAAGAAAGAGTACAAACCGGGCCAGAAGAGAATCCAGTAAGTAAAACGACGCTGTTTTGTGATCCTAGAAGGGGGTAAAATCGTCACATCAAAACCCTAACTAACGCATCACACTATATAAGTCGGTTTTATTGAGAAACCCTAGCTGGAAAATCAGATCCTCAATCGACCAAGACTAGCGGCGTTGGCGGCAAAACTCCATCTCCGACAACTCTTCCGCAACCAATATGGTACGTTTTATTGCATCTCTCTTATTCGATTCTAACGGTGCGATATTGAAGAAATGTTTATTGTTTAATTGAATTATCGTTGTTGATTTTGATATTTGTTTTGTGGTTGTGTTAGTCTCTTGTCGCAAACGAGGAATTCCAGCACATTCTGCGTGTGCTCAACACCAATGTTGATGGAAAGCAGAAGATCATGTTCGCTCTTACCTCAATCAAGGGTATTGGTAGGAGACTCGCTAACATTGCTTGCAAGAAGGCTGATGTTGACATGAACAAGAGGTTTCTTCATTTTCATTTCGTATAATTCATGTCATCTCTGATTTATTTTTTCATGTATGATAGTTTTGTGAAAAAAAGTGATGTTATTTATCCTGCATTTCCCTATTATGTATAGATTAGAGGCAAAAATATGTTATTCAATTGGTTTTTTTGTTGTTGGTTGTTAGAGCTGGTGAGTTGAGTGCTGCTGAGCTGGATAACATTATGACCGTGATCGCGAACCCACGACAATTCAAGATCCCGGACTGGTTTTTGAATAGGAAGAAGGATTATAAGGATGGCAAGTTTTCTCAGGTTGTCTCTAATGCCCTCGATATGAAGTTGAGAGATGACTTGGAGAGACTCAAGAAGATCAGGTCAGTAACATGTTTATGATAGATTTTTATGTGAAAAGAATGTTTAGCTGTAGCTGTACCTCTATTTATGTTGAGATTGTTTCGTGTAAGTCAATAGAGTTCTTAATGAAATGCTTCTTTAGAAGTGTAAAAAAGTGAGTATGATAACATATTTGGCTGATTGTGCAACTTCTGAAAGTCAGTAAGTCCAAGCAAGCATATAATTGACGTAAGTTATTTCATATTAATAAACTTCTAAGAAAAAATCCTGAACATTTAGGTTCCTATTCTATTGTTTTTTGCAATTGGAATTATGGTTTCATGAAGACTTGTATTTAAACCTATATGTGCATTTTATGTACAGGGTAGTACCCTGATACCTATGCTGGGGATAGATATTTGTTTAAAATAAGCATTTGTTGACCATGTTAAATGATCTATATATCTGTCTTAAGATATGATCTGAACATGCATGCCGTCTCTGTTGTTTGTGCTAAATTGTGCCCATGTGACATGTTTGAGTTTTGCTATATTCATGATGTATTATCCAGTTGGAGATTTGCTGTCAATTTCAATATATTTTTAATTAGGCTTTCTTGTTGTCACCTTTGTTCGTTTTATAACCTTGTAATTATTTTCATTTAAAATATTTCATGTCATTATGCTGTATTGCTGTAGTTATTGCCAATTTTTTAGGAATGAATCTCTTTTCTATGATATCATTGTTTATCTCCCATCAGTACTGAAATGACTATCTCATCTCAGTCATATAGCTGCAAGAGGTCCTTGGAAGCGCTGCATATACCACTACCCTTAATGACAATATCTTAAATCAACAGTTATTTGGTACTATATAACATTAACCACCGAATATACCACAGAACAGATATGTCCTGAGATGATTTGAACAGGCCATACATTTTAAATTGCCCGATTCTGTAAATACATATATACTTTTGGATTTCTGTGGAGAACTTGTTAATGCATTGAATAATTACTTGCTGCTGTTAAAGCACTGATGTTTGACTTTCATACTATGATGCAGAAACCACCGTGGTTTGAGGCACTACTGGGGCCTTCGTGTTCGTGGGCAGCATACCAAGACTACTGGTCGCAGAGGAAAAACTGTTGGTGTGTCCAAGAAGCGTTAAGTTTTTATATTTGTCTTGGAGATTAGATAAATGTTGAAGGGGATAATTTGAAGTACATTAGACATGTTTTGGATACCAGCTTTGTATTGGTTTTCAATGCCGTGACAATTTCAATTTTTTTGTTATTTGCTTTAAATTTTCGTTTAGTTGAATGAACGTATTCTGTGCTGTAGAAACCTCAAATAGTATTTGGTCAATTTACTGTCACCCGGTTTATCAAAGAAACTGTTATTTTTTACTTCAAAAGTTTACAGCTGCCTAATTATTCATATTTTGCGTGTGGTGTTCTTGAGTACACAGATTTACTATCTATAATGAAAGGGGTTCTGGCCTTCTAGGTTTTTTTGTTGATCCAAATTTTTTATACTCTTAATTTCACCATCATATTATTTTTTTTCTCATCTTTTCATTTATATTTATATCTATCCCATCTTTTCCTCATTTTTTCTAACCTCTGATTTTCTCTTTTAATAAAAGAAAATTTCAGAAGACGTAAATTTATGACAAATTAACTTTAACTATTCAGTGTTTTTTGCCTTGCTGCTTTCTGAGTTCCAAATTCCAACACTTACAATGGAGCCTGTGCAGGGTTTGTGCTATGTCAGCGTATATGTATATATCTCTTTTAACTCTAATGTTTGTCGATCAATATAAAATGGTGTAAGGAACTAGGTGAATACTTTCGTTGAAGAAAATGAACAAACTAAGCTATGCTTCTCATTGTAATATTTGAAAACATAGTCGTATCATTGGTACAAATTAATCGAGGAGATAATAGACTAAAACAACGTATACCTAATAACATAACACGAGTGTTAATAGCAAGCTGAAACATGGATGAATTCTATAATACCAATATACCATATATACATGCACAAGCATAGTGCATAAGACAATCTTTAGCCATATATACATGCAGGTGGTAGTTGTGTGAGATGAAGCTCAAGTTGCAGCCCAAGTTGTTAGTTAGACATTAACATCCACATGAGTCATAATTTAAGCCCAAAAACATAACATTAATTTTATGGTAAAATGCTATTGTGACAGACACCCTCTCTTATAAGGACACAACAGTTTCCCTCTTTCACTTTTCCTTTTCCATCACGTGCCTCGCTTGCCTCTTCATACTTACCAACATGTGTCTCTTCCATTTTCTTCTTTCTCTCTCTCTCTCTCTGTAACTTTGTTTCTTCCATTCATATATAAACCACAAACCCCCTTCCCCTTTTATCCCTACCCCATTTTCTTATTCCTCTTTCCTTTTCATAACACCTTCCCCATTATCCAAATCCATGGCCAAGAAGAGAAAATCCATAGCCACCACCTTGGATGAGGTGGATCGAACCATGTATGCGTCTTTTTGTACTGCTGCTAGTTCTCTTTCTCAGCTATACACTCAGGCCACCAACCACCACAAACTCTCTTTTCAAGCCGGTGAACGCCACGGCCTTGTATTTCTATCTCTTTCATCTAATCCTATCCTATTTTATTTTTTTCATTTTTTTTCAAACACAACAAAAATTGAAACTTTTTGTGTTCCTGTTTTTTGGGGTTTTTATTTTGCCATGATTGGATTCGTTTAGATGATAAAAGTTAGCTTTTTTTATTTAAAAAATAAAATAAAAATAGTGGTTTTTCCCCCTATTTCTGCTTGTTGATTGTGATTTTGTTGTATTGGTTTTACTTTTTTGATAGTACCTTGAAAAAAATAAATCCTTTGGATCGGTTGATATGCTGTGTTGAAAGATGAGCAATCTTGTCAAGATTGAATGGTGGCATGACTAATATATTACTAGTAATTTAGTAAATCATCTCCAAACTTAACATGTGAGATTTAATATTGAATGACTGGCGATGATTTCACAAATAGCCCCATTATGAAACCTTTTCTTCTTCTTTCCAGTTATAAGGTGGAATTAAGCTCAAACACCATAATGATTATTACTGGAAAGCCCTTCGAAAGTTTCAATTGAGTCAATGTGGATTTCATTTTAATGTGTCTTGTACAGTTAATTATTGGATGCTTTTGTATGTTGGCTTGTTTGCTCATAGTTACATTGTTCCCTCGTTTAGCCTACGACCGTTCACCGGGTTTGTTATTGAGGAAGTCTTATAATAATAATGTAAAAATGGTGAACCACGTAGAACCAAGTACCATGCATTGGAACCGGTACTGCATACCATGTAACTATGTGTATGCGCGTTGTTCTTGCATAGTTGATTTAAGTTTATAACTTTAGATTGCCATCTCTTGGTCCTACGTTGCTGACTCTATTGTCTAATATCCAATTAATCCACCATGGGTAGATGCTTGCTTTCAGAGAACAGTTTCCACATGTTTTCAGTACTTCATTTTTTTCTTAATATTCACTTCAGAGGTTGGTTACTCTTATGAAAGTGAGTCCTTGCTCAATTTTTTGTTCAGTCACATGCCCCATGTTCTTTTGTCCTTTTCCCTTCTTTCAATCTTTTACAGCTTGGATTTTGATTTAACAAATTTGAAATTTGAGAAGTTCTTCTGACTTCTGACATCCTTGGACCACTATATCTAATGTTTAGTTCTACATGAAATTTGCCGTCATTCTTTGAACTTTTTGAGTCGTGCATTCTTAAAACTTTTTCTATCCATCTGTTTTGACTTCATTATTGATCTCATTTTCAGTTCATTGGTAGACCATGTTTGTTCTTTCTCACCGTTTTTGGTGTTTAGTTGGTTCTGTTTAGCACAAGTAGCCTAGACAGTTTAATGATCTCCTACTTTTCTCGTTGACAGTCAAATCCTTAAGTTGATGTCTTGATGTTTGTTTATTTTTTAGAATTTACCATGTGTTGCAACTTCTATTTTGGCAATAGGTCATGAACTGTTATAATAAAAGTAATGTTGGATGTCCTTTTGATTTCAGGAAAAACTTTATCAGTGGATATGGGGAGAACAAGAGGGAGGATCAAGAGTTGCAACAGTTGATATACTTAGCTACATTCAGGTTGGTTTCAATGTTTGTTTTATGTATGTTATAATGTCCATATGCATTAAAGAGTGGAGTAGCAATATTGGACGGCTTACCTGATTGTGGGATGGGTTTTCCCGAAACACACATTCACACAAGGCACATGACACAATAGTAAATTGCACAGGGACAGACCAAATTGTAGAAATTGCAAGGCACACATTGCCCACATATATATATCTGTATACACTATTGGATATCTGAGGAAAAAGTATTCATAATTCGTACTTGTATTGCAGCAATTTTTAAAAAAAAATCTATAATCCTTTGGAAACTTTGACATGTGTTGTGCGTAGTACAGATCAGTGTCTGATAGCATGAAACCAAGCTGGCGTGTCCTTCCTTTTTAGATTTGGAGCATGGACAATTTCTCAGAAATTAAATTGGTGAATATGGTTTTGTAATTTGGGTGTTCTTGTGGCCACCTAGATATTCATCTTGAAGTTGTGTTACAAAGTTGTAAAGAGGGTAGCTATATAGGACTGAAAATATACCTTATTTTTTTGGTGCTATTCAAGAATTTTAGGATTGATGATCTCTCCAGAAATTGAAATAGTGATTCTGGTTTTGTTACATGTATTTGCTTGTGTTTATTTAGATTTGTTGCAGTATTAATGTTTTATAGAAAAAGGGTGACAACATAGTAGTAGTAGCAGGGTTGGGCTACATTGGAATGCCTTTATTTTCTTGATTATTATTTGCAGACTGCATGCACTGAAGTTCCTTCCTGTGCTTGCAGAATGAGCTGGATTATTGTGGAGAAGAGCCATCCATGTCGCCCAGAGCATTGCCGCAACATTCACAACCGGTAGCAAACTCAGGCTTTCCAGTAAGTTCAGGATCTTCTGGCCTAACAGTTGTTGGACAACAGGGACTCCGGCCTGAGCAATGCGATAATAATCAATCAAAGAATTCTGTGTTTTCAAATGCTTTATCAAGCCCTATTCGCCGCAGTCTTCAGCATTATCAAATTAGCGAGGAAGGAAACTACCCTAGTGGTCTTTCTACAGGGAATGGAAACCGGAACAGCGAAGTAAGCTTTCTTCACCAACAAGGTAGGGATTCTTCTACATTAAATTCCAATGATTCTGTCATGGACATGCACTCAGACTAGTCACGTCTACCGAATATTCCTGTTTGACTATCTTCCTGCATTGCCTGCCAAAGAAGTAAATCACAATCCATTGCAAGTGCATATCTGGTTTTGCTTGTTGCATCCTACAAGAAATAGTGGCAGGGTGGAACCAGTTCCACTAAACTACTACTACTATATTATGCCATCCCAGTTACTAGTTTGGATCTTAAACACTTCATTGTAAAGATTTTTTTTTGGTTGAAATAGTTTGAATGCATTTAAATTTGTACCTTCCTTCCATCAACCCCTCTTTCTCAAAGACAACCTTTTCAATGTAGGGATTGCTTCTATCTGAAGTTTCCTATGTAAATCTGTCATTTTGCACCTTCAGGAATCTTTGGTTGATACCTTTCTTTTCATTCCTATTTTTTTTAGTGTGTTCTCACACTTTTTTCTTTTGTAGGTTTGTTAAAAGTAACATCCATTAGCTTAAATTTCATAATTCTTTTTTAGGATGAATATAGACTCCTTTTCTAGATGATGAACACATTATGGATTTATGATATGTGCTTCCTCACCTTATTAAAGTTTTTCTATTTTTAAAACAGCACTTGTTAAACATCAATTATAGGAAAATCCAATGGTTTGAATTAGTTAGTAGATCTAAACCATTATATGTCTCTAGAATTGATAACTATGATGAGGAGTAAGTTTAAAGTAAGTGGATTCTCACACTTTGTTTATATATTTATGTTTTATATAACAACAATTAAACCTTAATCTGAGTCGATCAATTAAAGTTGTTGTAGGTTGATTCTTATTAGACTTTGTATATTAGGATTTTTATTAAAAAGAACAGCTTGATTTTTAACAGTTTTTTTTGTTTGAATTTACATAAGCACTTTTTTTTTATAAACCTGAATGGTGAATAGATTAATAAAATTAAAGCACTTTGTAGTTGGGTAAATGGAACAAATAATTGTAGTAACTTTTTTATTGATAAGCAGACAATACATTGAGGCACAAGAGAACAGAAACATGAATATGATAGATTCGGAGAGAGATTATAGGTTATTTATCTTTTGGGTCATGAGATAGGTACTTGGTGTTGGTGCTATACACATATAGATAGTGCTTGAGACAATCCAATTATGTCCCACTAGTGAAATTCTACATACAGATCACTTGTCCCATTTTCCTGTCTCGGTCCAATAAAAAACTGACACTTCATTAAAAAGAAAAATTCTAAAAACATAAAATAACATATGATCCCGTTCCAATTCTCGATATTGTGTCCCCACAACTCACATTTTGCTTCACAACCAAAACTACACTATACCTTTTCCTCCTCTAGTGTTTCTTACACATTCCCTATAAGTACTTTTTGACAGTTGTAGATGATTGTTGAAATTTGAAGGGTTTATTTGGTGTTGTATGATAAAGGGTAAAAACATGAAACACTCATAATCTTAAAGGTGGAGTCTACTTCAATGATCTTAACTTCTAGTGGGAAAAAAGCAATTAGAATTTAGGCCAACTTTCCAAAAATGTTATGGTCACATACTATAGTGCATGTTGCATACTTGACAAATACAACACCTACTAAAATCCTTTTCAACAAGGCACTATAAGGAATTACACCCATCATTTCATGGTCACATTCTATAGTGCATGTGGTATAATTGTATCATTTCATGTGCTATGAACTTGTGATTAGTCAGAAAAAATATATTTAAGTTAAAATATATTTAAGTTAAAATCTAATTATTAAATATTTTTCGAATCAATTACAAGTCCATGACACATATAGTAATACAAACTATAAGATAACATATGTGCTCCCATTAGAAAGTGGCTTTTCAAGTTAACAACAAACTTGTCACTGTATCTGATTGTTCATGTTTTTTTGTAAAAAAAGATGATGTTGATATCACCACTGTTAAACAGTTCCTAGATGCAACTTTAGCCATCAATGACTTACACTATCTAAAGTAGTATTTGTATTTACTAGGTTTGGAGTTTGCTTGATCCAAGAAAAGCATTGTCCTTAATCAAGAAAAATATGCATTGGAAATCCTCTTTCATGCCAAACCAAGCAAAACACATGCCAATTTTATTCTCATCCACATCAGTTTTCCAGCCCAAGTTATTATTGACATATAATAATAGTTCCAATAATATTCTAAAACATTAATGAAAGTTCTAATAGCTTTAATTTCTAAAACTAATACAAATATAAGTTACTCCATAGTTTTAATCACAATATATTGGTCTACTAATGTACGGCTTATTAGATCACCATGTATCGAACTAGGTCAAATGTCCAAATTTTGATTTCTGTTAGTAATACTTGTTAGGAGAAATAACTAAACATTTAAAAGTTCCTTATTCACGAGATAAGTGGAGGCCCTTAATTGATACCAAACATATAATATAATACGTATGGTGAGAGAGTTGAGAATGTGATTGTTTATCTCATTTGACATTGTAATGTGCATGTAGCCTAGCCCCTCTAATAGAAGGGGGTCGACATAACCTCAAATTCACTCCAACAATATCAACTTTATTTCAATACTTAGATTTATGTATATGATATAATTTTTATTCTTACTACAAAAAACATGTAATCTAAATAATTACCATGAACACATTGATCACTCATCTCACCTTAAATTAGATATTATAATGAAGGCAAAAAATTAAATTGTAAAGCACAACAAATACAAAAAAGAAACATTTTAATACTGTAAAACGAAATATATAAAAATTGAATAGTTAATATCATGAAATAAGAATATAACCTAAAAGATACGAAATACATAAAAAAAAATGTAAGATTAAACTTCATTAACTTAAAATAACCAGAAGCAAACTAACCAAATCCTCCCCCACTAGCCCAATCCTAATAGCTTCACTAAAAATATGAACAAGTAATAATATTTGAGAAGAAGTATTTTGTGTCACTCTTTTTGTTAATTTGATCCAATAATATTGGAATGTGGACTTTGTGTAATTATATATATGCTTTTGAAGAGTTCAAGTCAGGTCCCAGACTTATCAAATGAAGTGAACAAATTGTAATAATCATTGGCGTTCTACATTTATTAAAATATTAGTTGCTTTATCATATCATATTCTACATTTGTTAAAGCTATAGTTGCTTCATCATACTCTAACTGATTTAAAAACCACACTAATATCCTCTGCTTTAAATTTAATGCAACAAGATAACATCTTTTTGTATAAAAAGGGTATGATTTCAATAAATCATTAGTGTGTATGACTCCACTTCACATTAAAAACATCATGTATATTTCAACTTTTATAGACATTAATTTCCCCTGAATGCATGTGAATGAAATTACAAGCACAAATGTAGAAACCAAAGGGTTGAAGATTAAGTCAACTCCATGTAAATGATATTGTTTTACTCACCATACTTATTTTTTGGCCTTAGAACTTTAAATTTGAACCTCATTGTTTAAAAAAAAAAAAAATTCCATGATGCCCCTTTAGCTAGTTTTCCACTAATAGCCTAGTAAAGATCATCTTTATTAATATCGTATTTATAACCACTCTTTTAAATCAATTGCGATCATATTCTTATCATAAGAAAATTGGTAATATTGGTATAATGGTTCAGTAATTCAATAGATCATCAACTAATTTGGAAAATATGCATGGCTTCAAAATCAAATCCCATTTATACATCTTTAAGTCAGTGGCCCCAAGGTTATACGATAGCACAGTTTGAGAGTGCCATATTTAGACCTTTGCTTTTCATTTTACTTTGCAAATTTTGGAGCTTTGCTTTTGAGAATATATTCCAGTTTGCAATATTTGGAACTTTGCATACAACAACAACAACAACATGGATATATAATCATATATTGAGGCCTGACATAGCTATATCTCTAGCTTGGGAATATACATTTTTCTTCAACTGAAGTAAAAATATCTCAACCATGTCTACCATTTATGGTGACCTCTTATCTACACTCTCATCCTCATCACACACAAAGTATAAATGAGTTTCAACTCAGACCCCTCTTCTCGGTTAAAGTCAGGTGAAAAAATAAAGGAAAAATAATATATATTCATATTTATATATTTTTTATTTAAAATAAGATTACGCTTTTACTCTTAAAATATAAAAGAAAAAAGTCATTTCTCTCTCTATTACTTAAAAGTAATCACATCTTAATAAACGCATAATTGCTATTTACATCTTTACAATAACTAGTTTCTTTATTAGTCAAACTATCAACTTTATACTCATAAACTACCAAAATGCTTATTTTTACTAATTATTAATCAATATTATTATTTATTAAACCCTCAAATATTATTTGACATTTGTTATTTGTATTTATATCACAATATAAATAATAAAAGCTAAAAATGATGCTTATTGATATTTTTTTATCAAACACTCATTAGCTATTATAAATTCAACCATTTAGATAAAAATTTAATCAAACAATTTGTATTCCCAGCCATATCTAATACAACTACATTTTAGATTGATAATTTATGAAGGTAGGTAACAAACAAGGTAGATTTAGATTTGATATTTGTGATGTTTTGTTTTAGATTTTGACTTGATATTTATGAAATTTCAAGTTTAATTTTTTTAATTATTAATAGTTATACTCTTATTCATAGGGTGAAGAATATTATTGATAATACTAAAAATTTAATTAGAATTTTTAGGTAACACAACTTAGGTTCAAAGATATTTATGAAAAATTAATGATTATCTATGTTTCTCATTTATTATTTTTGTTTACCAAAAATTTTATATCACAAAGTTTCTCATTTTTAATAGTTTCCAACCAAATCTTTCTATATTCTATTTTCATCTTAATTGCTAATTATGATGTTTCCTCATAAATATCTTTAATTACTGTAATGTGAAAACTTTTCTTCTATTTATAATACATGTTTAGATATCTTATCAAATGTTTATATTTTTGTTTGAAGTGATAAATGCAATTATGTATTTTACTATTACCTATATATTATAATCTTACTGATTTCAAAGTGAATTTAAACTTTAAAAAAAAAACATTGCGCACATTGATAAATGGGGCCGGGTCGCTATCATGCACGGTATGCGTCACTATCCCTATCTCCTTTTAAAGAATTAGAGCCAGAAGAAATTAAAATATTCTAACACCTTTTATTATTCCTCGCCCATTTTTCCGTTCACTGCATTTTCTACCGTTGATCCACGCGCCGATCACCTCTATCCTTCATTTTCCGGCACTGTTTCGGTACTCTTTACTTCCTCTCTATTATTCTTCGATCTAAGATTTTCAATTTGTTTTCCGACAAAGTGAGACAGAGAACCGACACATTTTCAAATATCGCTTTCGATTTGAGTGTGAAAGTTCGCCAATACTTTCTATTTCAGTTTATTTGGGATTTGTATTTGTCTTTCTCATGCATTTGCTACAAACTGTGTCGATTTGGCGATTTGAATTTTTTAATGATTTTTTGTTTAAACGAAACTGTGATTGTGTTGCTTGCTAACATTTTGCCCTGGTAGTGATTGTATTGAATTGGAGATCCTTTTTTATTTTTTATTTTTGAAAAAATCTGTAGTGATTTCTGTATGAAATTTGCATTATTATTTTTTGTCTCGTGGGTTAATCAATATAAATAATTTTTTGATTTTGTTGTGTGCTTGTTAATTGGGACGGTGACAAAATTTATGTGTCCGTTTACATTAAAGATGTTTGGGAGTATTTCTGTATAACTAGTTTGGACGAGTTTGATAGTTTGGCAAAAATAGAAACTCAATTACTCTGTGACCCCCTTCATTATTATATTATTTTTTATATTTGAATTTTATATAACAGATTCACATTGCTTGTGGAAGTCATAGTCATTTTAATCCTGTGAGGTGTTCTTTTTTAGTTGTGTGACTCGTGTCAGTGTTGAATATGTTCATGTGAGCATATTCTGTCTTTAAATGATTGAAAGGAGTAAGTGGAATGGAAAATGTTGTTAAAAAAGTTACGGAATATATGAAATGGAATTTTTTGAAAATATGGAGAGTCATTCTGATCTCTGTTTGCTTTTGGTTGAAAAGGTTGTGACTTTGTTCTTCTGAGGGGAGGCAGCCATATATAAAAAATCCTTTTATGGTGTGCCGATGAGCAGAACTGATGTTATTTGCAGCAGAAGGAGGAGGTTTCTTCTCTTCTTCGTCATCAGGATTCAGTAACGGCCTGAGCCTTCTCCTCTTAGGCCAGAGGAGTGAGGATAAACCCATGAGAGTTGCACCGTGGAACCAGTACCAGTTGGTAATCCAAGTTTCTGACCCCGAACTCCAGCTGGATTCCACAAAGAACCGGCCCTCCCGCCGGTGTGCCTCCTTTGTTTGCTTTGGTCGCACTTCCGCAGGGCCTGATACTCCGTCACCTCTTAAAGTGGGCCCTGCTCAACAGCATGATTCACCACTGCCCTTGGTTTCCGACAATGGAAAAGATCCTTCTGCTCATGTAGATGGTAATACTGATAACGTAAGGGTTCCACTTAAAAGTAGCTTAAAAAGGCCACAAGTTAATGTATCAGTTCCTGTTGACGCTGCTAGTGAACACGAAACATCAGGTGGAAAGGGGATTGATGCTACTGGTGCTCAAACAGAGAGAAGGAAAGTGCAGTGGACAGATGATTATGGCAGTGAGCTTGTCGAAATAAGAGAATTTGAGCCCAGGTATTTTATTTTCATTTCCTCTTTCTTTATTATAAATCTATCTATATCTCTTAATTGTTATTGTGTTATATGAATATGATATAACTTCTAGCAGTTTGTCTTGAGGCTGGGTTGAGTGAAATTGGTTTTCATTTTTGTGATGTGAAATATGAAGTGAGTTCTGATTGGAGAAGTTGCTCACATTGTTTCTCCAAGCCCTAAGGAGTTTTATTTCCAATCAGTTCAGTTAAACTGGTACCGTCCTTGATAAGAGTGCAAAATGTGGGATGCTTTAAGACATACAGTGTAGAAATTAATTGATCTGATCCCATTTTCCTATTTATTTAATCTAACTCAATCCTGAAATAGGTCTAAATTTATTGTGTTTTCTCCTTGAAAATTAAAGGCTTCTTCAGAGTCCTGGTAGTCTTCTGTTTATGTAGGAGTAATACTAAAACTTGTCGTAGGTTAGGAAGCATCTAAAGCTCTTTATTGTTGTGTGGTTTGGTTCTCTGACCTTTTATAAGAGGATGCCAGTATATATTATAAAGTCCCACATCAGTAGAGAGTGACTAGTGAATCTATGAAGCACTGATATTTCAATATCCTCACGTATCCGTATATGATGTATTCGATATTCTCCAATACTTTATGTCTTTATCGATATGTATCCATAGAGTATCAATTTTTTTTTTAAATAATTATATATCTGATACTTTCCGGATACTCTCTGATACTTTTAACATATTTTCCGATCTAGACACCCAAAGTACTATACAATAGCATTTTAAGAGAGAGAAAATGAGAAGAAAACATAACACAGTCAATTAAGTAGATAGAAGGGAGAAACATAACATTAAATCTACCAAGTGAACTTGTAGTGAGAGAAAAAACAAAGCATGTGTATTTCATATAGAAAGAAGAGGAAATGCATTTGCATAATGTTGATCATAGATTAAACTTGATTGATTTTATTCCTATTTGTGGGCACTGGGCAGTAAACAATACTTTATGACAATGTGATTTTCATTTTGTATTCACTGATTTTTAAGAAATATGTTCTATATTTAGAATTTTTATATTATTATATGTTTATTATGTTTTATGAATTTTATACGCATATTTTATATGCGTAACCCAAATGTATTGTATTATGCATTTTCAAGAATATGTCTCGACTTATCTTATTCGATGCTCATATCAGTGCTTGCTTCATTGTAGTGAATCATTTATACTGATTTGAGCACACCTCCCCTATGACCTAGGCACCTAATTTTAGGGAAATGGAGTTAAGGTTACATATTCTGACATGATATCATTGTCTTTCAAGATGTTTGACCATCTGTAGATATATAACATGATATTCTAACATGTATTAGATACTCGTAACATGATACTCAGTTGAGTATATGAGAAATGAACCATTTGGGTACCCTCCCATGCAAGTTAGCTTTTGGGGTGAAGTTAGTTTCTGTTATTATTCTTAACACATGTTACACTTTATTGTGGTGTTCTTATTGCAGTAATTGATAGCTCATACAATACCCGGTTGAAGTTAAAAAGAATTCTTCGATTGTGATGAGATTGCATGTGTATCCACAATCACATGAGATCAACCTTTACTATCAAGTCTTTGAACCAGAAAAACTAAGGCAACCTGCAATCAAATATTTCAAAAATATAGATATGCTGCTAAATGAATAAAAGAGAAGAAGCGTAGTGTTGTATTAGATAGTGTGCACATTTTAGAACTTTAGATGCTGTAATGTGTTTTTAACCCTTTCTTTCAAATAGGGACCACTATGATAAACATTCACGGAATCAAATCAAATTTGGTTCTATCTAATCCACAAACAACATTCAACTACCAACATTTTCAATTTATTTTTCTTTTGACATTTGAAAATAGTTTGAATAAGTACGCTAGCCATTTATCTTTGCGGGACTTCCATTCTAAATAGGAGTTGATTAATTGGCATATTATTTGCATTACTAGTGCTAGCACCAAATATAATAATATTCCATCTAGTTTTTGTTTTTTATTAGTTTGAATTAAATTCTCTAGCAAAGATTAGAACAGTTGTTAGTGCAAGAACTTGTAGGTCCAATACTAAGATGGTAATAAATTAGTATTGAACATACAAGTTTGTGATTAAATAAAAAAATTATAAATGGAAATATAATATTCTTTGCTAGCACTAGGAGCATGGTAATGTGCGAATTAAGCAATTTTTGTTCAGAATGGAAGTTTGGCAACAGAGTATAAGTGTAGTGATTGGAAATCTTGAGACTATATTTCTATGTTATCATTTTTATGCATTTATAATTTTAGCTGACTCCATTTAATGGGATTAAGACTTGATTGTTGTTATAATTTTAATAAGCAAGTGTAAATGAAGCCATACTTAAGTTAGAATGTTGAGATTGACAATGAAGGCAATTAGTAGAGTGTGTTTGCCAGCTAGTATTTATTGTTTGGTAATGAAGGCAGTTAGTTAGCATACTTGTCGGTTATTTTTCTATCTATTCTATCCTGTCCTGGACCCGAACCCATCATTTTTTATGGATTATGTTGAATTGTTGAGACCTTTTACATCCAATGAGATGGTTGTGATGAAAGTGTATTATAATTCTCTTCCTTGTCATATTCCTTTAATTTTTTATTTTCATGTTTTATTACCTACTTTAACCGACCCCGCCCTGTAAGACTAAGGTTGGGTTGTTGTTCTATTACCTTCTTGTAATTGATTATATAAGATGGAATTTGCATTCCTGCAGTGAAGCAGATGGATCAGATGATGAATTTGATAATGGAAGTGAAAGAACTTGTTCCTGTGCGATTATGTAAATTCGAGTTGATCAAGATTGACAGGGCCTTTCAACAGGTCACTCACTGCCAACACAATCCATCACTGGGCGTGAAGTAAAAGGAGCAAACATTTTTCAGTTGGTGAAGATTTATACACCATCATCTTGCCCCAGTGATTATTTGTGTCTATAATAGCTTGCTGCTGCAGCTTTAAATTTTGCTCCTCTGCTCCTCATCAACTTGTTGTATAATTCTTGTCTTGTGTGAATGATTTGCCTTTGATTCTTCATTTTTATACTACTTCATGTTCTTATTTTTATATGGATCCACAGTTTTAGTTCTTTGCTCTGGCAATATCTACAAGAAAGGTAATACAAATGTAGGCTTCTGTGAATAATCTGTGTTATTATGATTGGGAAGTGAACTTTTTGCTGATAGCTTGGTAACAAACTTAAGGTCTTTACTGCTCTGCCATACTTTGGTTATCCAAGCTTCTTTATTGAGTATGGTTGAAATATATCAGATATTTAGATAGAACTAGGATTTCTTTGGGAGCACATCTTCTATCCCAAAAAGTGTGTTACTATATGTGTCACTTTCACTGATTGGTCAGAAAAATATTTTATTATTAAATTTTAAACCTAAATATATGTTTTCCAACCAATAAGAGAAAGTGCCACATGGAGTGGCACAATCTTGTGATCCAGCAGTGTTGACCCGATTTCTTGATGCTTGTCTGTGGAAGGAAAAGAGAAAAGCCCATGTCATTGTAATTATAATTTAATTGTCTAAGGATATGCTTAAGGACTAGTGTTGGGATGATTTGAGTCATCCATGACTTGGTCATTCATGCAGAAATATCAAGTTCTTAATTCCTTAGATTTTAATTCCTGTTTCTATAAAATGATGTAAGTACAAGAAAGATAAAAAAGGATATGCTTTCCTTTTTTGTTTCTCATGATGAGAGAGAAAAATATTAAATTAAAGAAAGAAAATGACAACTAAGTAAGTCCTAAATGATTAAAATGGTTACTACATTCTATATTGATCAGTAGACTTTGAAAGGCAAAACTCTAAGGAGCTTAAGGATTACTTGAAAGTGAAGATGCTTAAAGAAGCAGATCAAGGTCCTTTGTTTGGCTTCATTAGCAGAAATGAAATTAGCAATGGAGGGCAAAACCTTTTCTACTTGCACCCATTACCTTTGTAGCTTTATGTAGATCTAATATGTTTATTACAATTTTTGTGTTAGTGGAACCAGTTAATTTGGAGCTAATTTGCCTAATCATTGCACGTGTTTTCTTTTGCCAGTTCAATTGGACTAACAATCCAAAAATACAAATCATATGCTCATATTAAATTAAAACATTATTATTAACAACATATATACATTGACCCGGCTACAAGGTGATTAGCTGAATATTTAAAAGATTAAATTCAACTTATGTAACAAACCAAGAATTTTAACTCATTGGGTTGTTAATGACTCAAGTTGTAAGCAAGCTCATGAGATGAGTAGAAGCCAAATTTTACCAACTAAGACTTAAATGTTATATTGTATTATATATTTTCCAAGTGATGACAAATCAAGGGAAAGATACTCATTTTCAAGCTCCTTTGAAGGTAACTTTTACTGTTGTAAACTTGTAATACTATACTGAACTTAATGAATGAATAGTGTAAGGTTTTTTTGAGTTTAATAAATATGCATTTTTTGTACACCATTACTGAATCATTCACGTATTACTTTTATTAACATCTAGAAATGTAGCTATTTTCTGAAAGTTTTTTAATGAAAATGAAAATATGTTGAGATTAAATCTGAGGGTGTGGGACCTACTTTTATTAGAAGAACAAATATTAATATTATTATGGGACCAAACACAGAAACGTGTGCACAACGTGACTTCACTCTCCTACCGTCAGTCTCTGTTCATTGTATTTGTAACATTTGTTGGAACTGTTCTCTTTCTGTCTTTAATTTATGCTAAAAAAGCCAACAAACTATTTAGAAAGTGTTGCAATTCTTTTTATGAAGATACAAGTACTGCCAAAAACTTTTATAGGTATCTCAATCACCATGCATTTTTATAAGAGAAAAAGATATATGCACTCACGATATATGAGTTTTATACACTTTTATTATATTATTCATTATTGATATTTAATTATGATTGCCTTTTCGAAAAAAATAATCTGAATAAATACTGGAAGATGGAGTGCATGTGTATAAATTTTACACCTTTTTTATAATACACATTCCTACCCTTCTTACTCATTTTGGTACAATTACTATCGGTAACAAAATTGTCTTTATTAAATATTTAATACAAAGTACTTTGTTTATGAAATAAACATTCAAAAATGTAAATAAATTGGTGAGTGGTGACCCTATTCGTTTAAACTTGAATGAAGAAAAACATTTTGGTTTGTATTTCAAATTAAAGTGAAGAAAAATTCGTATGAAGATGCACTTAACGATTCACATTTATAAACAAATACTTTTATAGTTTTTGACACTATTATCTAAGAATAAATTTAATTATAATTAAAATATTAATGTGTTATCAATCCAGGTAGTCTCCAACAAGTCTTTATTGATTAAAGTGGCGGCTACCAAATCTGGCATTATTTTCTCATCTATATCTCTATGCTTCTTCCTTTCTTTGTTCATTCTTTGAATTAATAAGCTCAAGAAAACAATGATACAATAATATTAATAATAATAAGAGGAAGAAGAAGAAGAAGAAAAAGTGGTGTTTGTGTGTTATGTATGGGTTGTGTTCAGGCTAAGCCTTGTGAAGAATCAGATTACTCATTGGTTCTACACAAGTTGAAATTGGAAAATGGGTATTATTCTAATCATGACTTTGTTCCTCATAGAAGATCCACTGGTCAAACTCTTCATCATCATGTACAAGTAGAACCACCCAGAAACCATAATAAACTTGACTCTTCTGTTTCCAATGATGCAAAGAAGAGAGATGTTGATGTTGATGTTGATGTTGATGTTGTTGATGGTAATAACAAGTTTTTAATGAAGGCTTCTGTTGAGAATGAGAATGAGAATGAAATGGTTGATGGGTGGCCAAGATGGTTACTTGATAATGTTCCTATACAAGTCTTAGCTGGCTTGGTTCCCAAGAGTGCTGAATCTTTCAAAATGATTGATAAGGTTAACACCTTTTCTTCTTCTCAATTATGCTTTAAGTTTTTAATCTGAGTTAAGCACACAGCTATGATGAAGGTTCATGTTCTTACATTACAGAGTTTCTTACCAAGTTGGTCAAGAAAAAATACTTTCTAAATTCAGCTAAATTTGCATTTGGATCACAAATTGAGAGAATGTGGCTTTGATTTAGCAAGAAGCAATTATTGCCTAAAAGTGTGTATTAAGTTAAATGAAGGATCCCATCAGTTATAGTTATATTATGAAAGTCTTAAGCAATTATGGAATCATGATATTGATCTCTATCTAGATTAGAAAAAGTTATTATCTGTAATGATATTCAATTGCAACTTAATTTGCTCACTTTCCTAAAGAATGACAATCAATGAGTTGTTCTGGTCTAGTGGCTAAGATAGTTGGTTTTTGCTTTGTAAATGAACATGATTTATGATAGAGTATTATGATGTCGTTCATCCATGTAGTATGCTAGTTGACTTAGCTTAATATTATTTACATTTTGAAGGTAGGACAAGGAACATACAGCAACGTGTATAAAGCTCTAGATCGAGACACTGGAGAAATTGTGGCCCTCAAGAAGGTCAAGTTCAATACATCAAAGCCTGGAAGTATTAAATTTATGGCAAGAGAAATTATGACACTACAGAGATTAGATCATCCCAATGTAGTAAAACTGAAAGGATTAGCCACTTCAAGAATGAAGTATAGCATATATTTAGTTTTTGATTTCATGCAAACAGATTTGGCAAGAATTATTGCTCGTCCTGGGGAGAGGCTAACCGAACCACAGGTTAAAAGCTTCTCCTTGATGCTTTGGACATTTTTAGCATTTGGATCCCTTGATGTTCCTTGAATAATAACCTTAAGAAGTTCATGTAGGTCAAGTGCTATATGCGTCAATTGCTTTCGGGTCTACAGCATTGCCATGATAGGGGAATTTTGCATCGAGATATCAAGGGATCAAACCTTTTGATTGATAAGAATGGGATGCTTAAGATTGCAGATTTTGGACTTGCCAATTATTACAATCCAAACCAGAACCGGCCTCTCACAAGCAGGGTTGTGACACTATGGTATAGAGCTCCTGAGTTGTTGTTAGGGGCCACAGACTATGGAGTTGGTATTGATTTATGGAGTGCTGGGTGCCTCTTAGCAGAAATGTTTACAGGATTTCCAATCATGCCTGCTAGAACCGAGGTAATAATGCTGAGATGATGTGAAAATTCTTTCTTTTTGTTCTCATATAAGCACAAGTCTTCTATGTAAGCTTTCCATAATTTTATGTTATATTTTACTCCTACTTGGTTCTGCTAATCATGAAGTTTCACTACTTCAGGTTGAGCAACTTCATAAAATTTTCAGGCTATGTGGTACACCATCAGAGGAGTATTGGAAAAAATTGAATCTTTCTACAACTTTTAGACCTCCAAAATCTTATAGACCTAGCATTGTAGAAACTTTCAGGGATCTCCCTTCATCTTCTTTGGGTCTTTTATGTACTCTGCTTGCTTTGGATCCTGCATTCCGTGGCAGTGCGTCTAAAGCTCTTAAAAATCAGGTGACTGATGCCTATTCTATGCTTTGGTTCGGACCCCAACTCATTAAACACTTCAAATTTCAAAATACTTCTCCTGAAAATTGATTTTTTTTCTTTCCAATTGCAATTTGTTGTCTTTGAATTTACATATGTGCATACTAAATAACCATGTCTTTATAAGGCAGTTTACATGTTAATTTACAGATACCAGTCTTATTAATACTGATCATATAGCACTATTAGATTTAGAAAGTCATGCACAAGCATGTGAAATAATATTTACCTCAAATTATCCCAAATTTCCCACATGAGAGAATCTTTTGGCTGCAGTTTTTCTTTACCAGCCCATTGGCATGTGACCTCTCTGGTCTGCCTGTAGTCTACAGTGAAGATGATGAGCTCTATCAAGTCAAAGAACAGATCAAGTAAGTCATTTTTCCCAATAAAGATTCTGCGAACAGAATCAATGAACTATTGAACACACAATTTGTTAGACACGGATACAGCTTAAGTATATATCCACGTGTATATGTGACAATGAATGATGCTATATCTCTTATTTTCTTAGTGAAAATTGTGCCCTATACACTACATAGACACGATCAATGGATTTTGTTTTGAGTATTTAGCAGATTATGTTGGTTCAAGAAGCAATGAAAACTATATCTAGTTGATCAAGACACCTTTTTATGACCTAAATATTGGATGGAAGGTTTTTCTGTCATGAAAGCCTTATGCTAACATCTGTTGCCATTCTTAAAGCAGTGTTGTTTAAGTTTCCCCGATTTTCGGCTACGCGACACCTATGTACATTGCTTTTTATTGTTGACATAGAAGAGCTAGCCTACTAAGTGCATAATACTAATGAGATGACCTATACATTACAGAATATTTACAATAATTTCAAAGAGGCAATTCTCAAACTATTGTGTGATTATTCAGATTCACACATTTGACAATTTATTATCTGTTACTTGTTCTCCCCGTATACTTGTACTTGGTTTGGATGATTCTGACATATGTTTATACATGGAGTTTCTTTTTGTTCAATATGCAGCATTGAACATTCCAAATTTATTTTCCTAGTTTGGTGATTCTGTAAAAACTGAAGAAAAGATGTAAGCTTTTTTTCTGGGCTGGAAAATAAATTTGATTGCCTTGCTACTATCTACAGGTACATGAACTCTAAAATCAGGCGGAGTCACACATTTCTTGATCATCATAAGAATTTAGCATCTAAGAGGCAAATAGAACATTCTGTTTCTTGTAAATAGGTTAGTATTAAACCTTGGGACTTAGACATCTCTAATTTTCATGATGATGTAAATTTATATCCTAGACATGAATTGATGATCAGTTATATAACATTATCTTAAAGACTTAGTTTGGTTTAGTTATGTTACATCAACTAAATCTAACTAATTCCTCGGATAAGATAATGTTCTATCAGTTAGATGGTGACAAATGACAAATTGTCCACTTTTATGACTGATGAGAATATATTTCATTTATGTTTTGTGTACATATATTATTTCAGGAATTGAGAAGAAGCCCAAAGCCAGAGGAATATCTTGCAGGTGAAGAAATGGGTAGCACAACCACAAGAAGCAACTCATCTGTTAAGGATCATTCACCTTTCTTTTTCTCCCCATTTATGGTTTCAGAACAAAAGCCTTCCAAGAAAATCCATCATCATGCTGATGTTGGTGCTAACATCAAGAACCTTCCTCCGTTCCCGAAGTCTAAACCGAATGCAACCAAGAAAGACAATAACAGATACAAACCAGACCATGTTTTAAGGTCTACTACTTTCACCAGAGAATTCAGAAACTGTAACAAGAGGGAAAATTTACCATTTGAAATTGATGGCTAGGCAATCTTAAATTATGTAAACCCAAAATGGTTAATTTCATTTCATCATTTATAATGTATTATGATAGTAACTCTCATATTCTTTGCCCTTGTTTTGATTTGATTTGGCAATTCCTTCTCTTCAAAAATCTCGGACTGACAAGTTTGTATTTTTTGTATTATCTATTCATATGCAAATGTGGACATTTGAGTTGAGAACGTTTCTTAGGTGCCTTAATCTTATTCATAATAATACTATTTACAATAAATAAAGCTTCAATGAATGAATTAAAGAAAATTGTGCTGCATAACTTTTTGGAGAGGAACTAGAACTGAATTGTTTACATTTTTTGCAGCATTCTTTTGTGCAACTTGTGAAGAGTGTTCTCCAGCAAAAGAATAATTTGGTAGAAAATTTTAAGATCAACTTCTTGAGAGTATTCAATGGGAGAATAGGTCAATGATCCTTAACAGAAGAAGTCAACAAAAAATTGAAGCCCCTGAATTGCTGAACTTACTGAAATGAAATGCCATAACTAAGAAGGAAAAAAAATATGCAAACTAATTAGCAGGTATACAAATTTATTTATGTCTTAGTAAAAGTAAACTATTTTAAGTTAGTTTACTAGCTGTATTAGAAAGGCTTCAATTATCTCTAGATTAAGACATAAAGCTTCTTTGTTAAAATTATACTAAGATCTTGTTAGGATCCTACTCTACTAAGATCTTTTTTGTATAAGAAGTTAAGAACATAGAGCATACGTTTAAAAGAAAGAAAATAAGTAAATATAAGAATATAACTTTATTACTAATCTCAGTTCTTGGATACATCTTGAACTCTTTGCTTGTTTGATACAAAGCATGCTATTTTCCTCTTGCTCTTGGATCATTGGAGAAACCATTGAT
Organism: Lupinus angustifolius; assembly: GCF_001865875.1. Taxonomy (NCBI): domain Eukaryota; kingdom Viridiplantae; phylum Streptophyta; class Magnoliopsida; order Fabales; family Fabaceae; genus Lupinus; species Lupinus angustifolius. Next base: position 544,909 of record NC_032028.1, on the reverse strand, counting down.
GATATATATAATAACACACTCATTTTTTAATATAAAATAACTTACAAGTTAGAGTTGTTCGATCTATATAGTCGACTCAGCTAATATAATTAAGAATGTTGAAAAATATCTTACCCAACTCAATAAAGAATCTCTTGTTGAGTCCACATATTTCATTACCTAACTCAATCTCTTCAATACTAGTACTATCATCACATTATTTATTAACCACATGCTGCAATAATAACACTACACTTAACAATCTTCACCAAATAAAAAATTACACTAAACAATTTGACCACAAAAAATCACACTGAACAAACCATATTTGCAATATTGTTGGTTCTATGTTCTAAGGTAAGGTATTTACATTTTGATGATCTCTTCTGACCTCACCAAACCAAAAATTTCAAAGCAACATTGAGTCCAACAACTGAACAACATGAGACATTTCAGGTCTCTCCTTTTGTAACTCACCTGTACACATACAAGCAATCCTTACATACTCTTTCACACTCTCTTCCCTCATTCCCTCCCTTGATATATTCACATCAACCATTTCCATTTCATCATTTTCCTCCTTCATCTTCCTGGCCCACTGGACTATCCCTATATCTGTCTGGCCCAACTTCTTCGGCAAATTGGGCCTCTGACCGGACATCGTTTCGAGCATCAACACCCCAAAACTATACACATCAACCTTCTTGTTAACCACCTTAAGCCCATCCCTATACTCAGGGGGCATGTAACCCATCGTCCCGGCAAACTGCGTCGACACGTGTGAATGGGCCGAATTGATTCTCCTTGCAAGCCCAAAATCAGCAATATGGGCCTCAAACTCAGAATCCAATAAAACATTACTAGCCTTAATATCTCTATGAATAATTGGGCTGTCAAGCCCATGAAGGTAACAAAGCCCGTGGGCCACACCGTTCATTATCTTGACTCTTGTTTCCCAAGACAAAGGTAAACGAACTACGTCGTTGATACCGTCGCCGTTAACGAAAGAGGGTTCGTGAAGCCACTGATCCAGGCTTCCTTTCTCGATGAACTCGTAGACGAGTAACCGCTCGGGGCCGGAGGCCCAGTATCCAAGGATCTTGACGATGTTGTGGTGGCGGACCTTACTTAGGGTTTCCATCTCCGCCCTGAACTCGCGGAAGCCCTGGAAGGCGTCCGGTGAGAGTTTTTTGACGGCGACGAGGACGCCGGAGGAGAGGCGGGCCTTGTAGACGAGGCCGAAGCTTCCATCGCCGACGATGAGGTGAGAGGAGAAGTTGTTGGTGGCGTGTGCGAGTTCTTCCATAGAGATCTTGAGGTTTGGGTCGAAGGACCAGCTGGCGTCGACGAGGGAGACGGAATGGGATAGATTAGGGTTCGGAGCGGGTCGGGTTCGGACGGCGTTGGTGCGAGTTTTGGAGGAATTGTGGCGGTGGCAGAGAAGGATGATGATGGTGAAGATGAGAGAGACTACAAGGAAAGTGGCGATGGCAGAGAGAATGGCAACGAAGGTGTGATCAATGGCCATGAATGAGAGAGAGAGAGAGAGAGAGAGAGAGAGAGAAGGGAATGAGTTCAGTGTTGAGAGAGAGAGAGAGAGAAGAAAAAGAGAGAGAATGGAAAAGGTGAGGGTTCATGGAAGTTGCTGTGTTGTGGTCAACGACTGAGTCAGTCAACGAATTTGTTTACTCTAACCTTCCATCATTCTCTGTCTATCTTCACTTTTCAACCATCAATCACTTTCAATAACATATATCCATTCTCATTAAATTTATCTATCATTCATGTGTTTTCAAATATTAATATTGATACACTAACAATATAAAGATGTATATATAGTCGGTATATCTTTTACCCTTCATTTTAATTACTTTTTTTTTATGAAAAGTCAATGATGATAAAAAATGAATGGTGGATAATACAATGATAATGTAAAAAACTCTTACACTGTTAATGTATATATCTTTTTTTCTCTTTCCTCAAAGAGTTCCAAAAATATATAAAAGAAAATGCTCTTCAAATTGAATGAAAGCAACACATAGGAGTCATGGTCTCTCATGGCTTATTGCTCAAGGGAAACTAAGCTCTTTGTCACTTGGATCAACATTAGTAGATTAACACTGACATTTTACAGATAATAGTAAAAATAAAATTTGCTGAAAGTTGGCCACATATATGTGAAATCATGATTACAGATAATAACTGAAAAAAATGTGATGGGTGATCTTTCAACCTGTCAAAAGCTTAATTTCGTTGTCATTATTATCAACTTGAGTAGGTTTTGGTTGGCCAGGTGGGTTGTGAGCAGTGCAAGCAAAGTTTTTGACAATTGTGGAGTAAAGGTCAAACTCTGCTTTCAATTTTAGACAGCAAGCTTCTATCCACTTCTCTGCTACACTAGTAGATACACTGTCTTGGCTATCCCTCTCATGTTCTTCAATCGCAGGCCTTATTTCATTGTATAAATAATCAAGACCAGATGTTGCGTCATTTTTTATTTCCTGCATGCCATGGTATCCTTCAATTTTAGATCAAAACTAGACATGGAAATATAAATTACAGCCATGTATTACATATAGTGTGATGAAATGAGGTTAAAAAAATACATTTAGGGATACAGCACCAACCCTCAGGGGAAGTCTCATCTAATCTAAGTGGTGAAATACATTCTATTGTTTTGATCCGGAATTGAAAGCTAAAGTGATAATATGTTCAGCACAAGAAAATACCAAAGAAAGTCATACCTCGCATTTTAAAATCTCGTCTTGAGCTTCTTTTGATGCTAAGAGTCCAGCTGCAAACTTTGCATCAACTTTCTTCTGTATGGGATTCTTTAACCTACCACCATTATATGCCCTTGATGATCTTTTGGTAGATATGGATCCTGGTCCGATGCGATAGTTTCTGCCTGCAGTAGTACTTCGGATACGTGATACGATTGCATTATTCTTTTGGGGGAAATCCTGTTCAGTGTCTTGGGTGTACAATTTCCTATCACTGCTTACTACTTCAGTTTTAATTGTCTTCACATCTAAATCCATCATCTGAACTGAATCAAGTGGCTGAACATTAAAAGTAGTAGCCTCTGATAGGTTCTCAGCTATGAGTATATCATCCATGGAATGTTCAGTTCTACCAACAAAATTGTTCACATAAGTCTCTGAGTTCAAGTATCTTAGCCTTGACACCGGTTCATCCTCTGCAGAGTCATATACAGGAATTTTCTCAACAGAGTACCTATAGCCAGCAACAGCAATAAAGATTGATGATGAACCAAAAAATCAACAGAAAATGAAATTGAAGTAATAGTGCAAAAACAGACCTATGCTAAATGAGTTTGTTGACCATAATCACAAATCTAAAGTCGGCTGGTTTCTTATATAGCAAGTAAAAAAATATTTGAACAGAATCATGTGCCAAACTGAGTGCAGGGGAGGCAGTTACAAATGCCACAATATGAAACAAATAATTGATGCATGTTCCCAATCTTAACATATCAGAGCACCACTGAACCAGTGATGGTATTTAAACCCTTAAAAGAATTGTATTCCTTTCCTCAAAACCCAAAAGAACTGGAAATTTTGAAATGGTGATGGCGGTAGTTTCAGATGTCAGGAAACAAATACTGCAGCCTTTTATTGATTGCTTATTGCAAGTGGTATCTAGGGCAGATCCATAATAAAGAGAAAGAAAGCTGCTATATGAATATGAACGCATCACCAAAATAACATGTATTGTAAGTTACCTGTCATCGTCGTCTTCCCATAGATAAGTATCCTCCTGTTCAGAAATTTCTCCACAAGAAGAAAATTATATTATTAAAACCACATATAGTGTGGTAGCAGGAATTGTGGGTAAAAAATGCATGAAAATCTTATAAACAAAAGACATTAAACTTTCAATTCAATCATTTAACTTTTTGAGGTTATTAGTAGTTAGTACTTTTAAGTCAAAAACTTACCTGAAAACCACGAGATTTTGCTCCAAGAAATCCAGAACATTTGAGTGCGCCACAGAGACAGCGAACTTTCGCACCTCCAAACCATTCAAAATTGTAGTCATATGCCAATTCAGCTCCAATAGGAATATCATGCTTTGCAAATATTCCAACTCTTATTTCCCCCAAGACATTCCATTTTCTGGTCTCACAGTTTGGTTGACTGCAAACTTAGCATTCAGTTGATGCCAAACCTTGATAACAAAAGACATTCGTTGTACTAAATCGTAGCATTCAAGTCTGAAGTGATTTACCAGGAATGATTTATAAATCTACCAAGGCTTCCCTTTCTAGTTGCATCAATAGATTCAGAGGCATGAAGACAAATGATAAATGCATCCTTAAGACCTGCAAACCAAATTAAAGTTTCACAGAAACATGGAATCACATATCAAATAGAAGCATCAAGTTAATTAACATTTGACCTTGAGTTTCATAAGCCTGGGATCTACGTTTGGCTTCTTTCCAAGATATTACTTCTCCACAGTATTCAATGACAAATTGTCCTGCCTGTATGAAGTAAATTAATTTCAAGTGTGGCACTACTACACTAAAGAAATGTGTAAAAAATCAGCTATTTCGCCATAACCATAACATAGCCAGAAAGTGCAAAGGCATCAACCAATATATGCAAGAACTTTCTAGTTTTCCAAATTCACAGCTATTCAGTATATGATTACCTTAATGTTCTCATCAGCCACCAGACCCCATCCACGTCCTTCAGTTTTAAACAGCTTTGTTTTTGCATATTCACACTTCTGAAATTTCTGTAATCATGACATCCAGGACATGAAAATGGAGTCACTGTTAAAGGAGGTCGAGGGTTTAAAGAAACAAGAAACACCACTGTTCAGGAAGGCCACTCTTCAATGCCAATGAGAGAAAATTTACACCAAAAAAATTGCAGAAGTGGAATATAAATATGTAACAAGTTATGACAAGTGCCCTAAGAGACAGGTTCATAGCTAGTGAATGATAACTTCTTATGATCAACTACTTGCAGGGTGGTTATAGTAAGAAAATTGACTGTAAATTTTGTTGTATTTCATTTTGCAATTAAACTCCAATTTAGATAACATAACAAAGATATATTATCACATAGAGACCTAAACACGAGCTTACCTGATTTTTGCAAACAATACCACAGGGACAATAACCAGGGGTGCACTCAGTGCTGGTTAATACATTCAGGCAGCCATCTCCACATGCACTATCAGGATCATTAGCATTATATTTGCATTCACATATAGCGATATCCTCCTCCTTCTGCTTCTTATGCCTTGACAGAAAAAAGATAAGAGAAAAATAATCAAAACACCTGTAACGCTTTGTCAAGAGTTATGATACAAAATAGTTGTTTAGTTTTTCATTCCTCACTGGCTTAGTCATCATGATGTATGTTGTTAGAAATATCTATAAATATTGTCCTGCTCTTGTGGACTGTGGAGTGGTGACTATTATTAAGAAAATTTAGAGACCATTAATAAACTCAGTTCAGTGTTGAAAATAAGAAATTTTAACACTAAGTGATTTAGAGGGTCTTACTGACCATATAAAGTTATCAACTATAGAGTTCAAGGCAAGCTAAAGAAAGTAATTTCACCAAAGACACCAGCCGATGTCTTAACCAACTAGTGCAAACCATTAGCAATTAGATAATTCCTTTGAAACTAGAGCTTACAGATGAAGAAGAAGAAATAGAGATACTCTTACAAATGCATAATGATAGTTTTATTTCTGAATTACTGGCCTCACAAAGGCAATCCTTAGGTGGGATGGATTTTGCAGTATACCAGATTTAGTGCATTGCCAGATGTTATCAAAATATACTATAATTACAAAGAATCATAGGTGAAAAAAAGAGGAAGGAGAAAGGAATACACCATCAAGAAAATATTATTTGAGGAAATTACTGACCTTCTTGTTAAAAAATCATTCTGAATTATATGTATGTATTGAGGCAATTCTTCGACATGAGGATCCTTCAAACAAATAATCGCTTTGTTACTTTACTAAAACACACAACAACATGAACAATAGTGGTTTGTATAGGGAATAAACATGAAAATAATCAGAAAAACCTAGACACTAATGGAGGAAAGGGGGAAAACAAACAACAACAATCATGCCTTAGTCCCACTAGGTGTGTCGGCTACGTGGATCAAACAACATCATGATGCTCTGTCATAAATCATATTTGTTGACAAAACATTGATCATTAAATCTTTCCTAATAGTTTTGCCTATGATATTTTTGGAGCAGTAAAACAAACAAAGAAAAAAACTTACCATCTAAGTAATGGTTGTATTGCATGCAACCTGAAAAAAGTAGGAGAGATACTTAATCCTAAAAGACAGACGGAAGAAAGCACATAAACTTAAAAGAACATTATATTCAGAACTCATCTTTTAAGACTTTTTACACAGAACAATCAGCTAAAAAATTAAGCCAAAACAACAGAACCAAAATAAGCTTGGGCGTCTTACAAGAAGACAATGTAGTGAATCAGAAGTCTCACTTTTCCCTCTCAGGTTGCTAATCACTACAAGAGGAAAAGGGTTTTCGTTTTGGACAAAATCTTCAACCACTTATCTAATTGTTATGTATCCCTTTAGAAACGGGTAAGTACTCATGCATTTGGCTATTTTCCACCATTAGAGGCATGGAAAGTGCTAGACCATAGCTCTCTCCCCATCCAAAATTCCAGAAGATATTTTCCCTATCAAATAATTTTAAGCCTATAATACTGAAGCATCGGCCAGAATTGCAGAAATGTGAATATCCCAGTGAAAATACCACGCTCTAAGATATATAACATACAAATTTGCTCCAAATTTTTCGTCTTTCCTTTTATTTTCTTCCCTTTTCATTTGGATACGATGTTATCTCCACATTTTTTAAGATCAAAATAGAGTAAATAAAAAATAAGGTAGTACCCGAACCAAATCTAAAGTTCTCTATTCACTCAATGAAATCAAACATTTCAGTGTTGCTACTAGGGATTAGCGTGAAATATAAACATAAATGAAGAATTCGAATAGGACAATAGAGAGTTGAGCTATGTTATAAAACCCTAAAACCTAAGGAATCAGAGAAATCTATTCTAGCTAGTTAGTGGGGAAAAAACAATTGCAAATACAGATTCGCGACCAAAATCAGAAAAGCAGTGAAACCGTAAGATTAGGGAAGTGATGAATGTGTGCAGTTCAAAAAGGTAAACGTCGACGAACCTCGAAGATAAAAAGAAGGGGTCCTACGTCGGCGCCGGAGATGATATTATTCCGGTGAATGTTGCCGGTAGCGTAGGTTTCAGGCAAAGTATTGTTGTGGTGACATTGAAGATGGCCTAGGTGTTGGACTCGATCGGAGAAACTTATAAAATGGTTATGATAATTGAATTTTGAAACAAATATTTAAAATAATATGCTTTAATAAAATTATTTTTATTTCTTTAAAATTGTAACGATTTTTTGTTTTATGACAACAAATTAGTTGTGCCATATTTAATAGTGGGATTATGCGGCTCAATTTGAATTGATTAGGGATATAAATTAGTTCAATGCAAAATTGCATATAGGTAAACTTTATAATTAGGTGAATTTGTTCCATTTATGTTTTAATAATCAATGTTAATTTTTTACAAAAAAATAATAATTTAACAATAATAATATATCTACTAATTATTGCAATATATAACCAAATACATGTTTGATGTCTTTAAGCAAAGTCTCAGGTTCGAGTCTTGTCGATGAAAAAAATACTCGCTGGAAGAGTTAGCCCCAAATATCTGTGGATGTTTCTGGCTCGGATAGGATTGCTTCCAGTATGAGGATACATGTGGGAAATAAAAAAAAAAATACATACGAGGAGGAAACAAGTCTTTTAATATAGCGAAAATTTGTAAACTCTTCACTTATAATGTGAAAAATTAAAGCAAAAATTTATAATTGAGATTGATGATTAATAGCATATATTGTTAATGAATTTTTGGAGTAACATTTTTTTTAAAACGCAAAATTGGCACAGTAAAGTTTATCAATTACTAAGAATCTTGCTCCCAAAATTGTTGGTCCTATGCAAGTCCAATAAGATTATAAACCACACATGCATGTGTGATTTAAACATACAGGAAAAAATAATCAATTAATTATTGTAACATTTATGTAGTTGAAAAATTTATATATAATAAATACATTATTCACTATTTATTTATATATTATTTTACTTAAATAGTCAATGAGTTATATATTGAACTATATATTCTTTCTTTTTACTACCTTCACAATTATTATTTGTTTCTTTATTTTTCACACTCTCACTGAAAGAAAACATCTATTTATATGTTTTTATATTCAATTTGGTAATTTTTTCGTAGAAGCAATTGCTGTCATGATTTCAAGTCGAAAATAATTATTAGGTAAAGTCATTCACAAAAGTAGTAAGTCAAGATCTTTTAAGTTGGGAAATTGTAGTTTTTCAATGCAAACTTTCAACACAAATTTGTTACCTTAATTAAAATGTTTTGAGATTTCCACATACATTAATTATTAGTGGTGAATAAACTTTTACCTATTTATTTTACAGTTTTGCTAACTTTAAAAGTTTTTTTTGTTTGCACCGGAGGCAATTCTGTCCGAGTCGGGAACATCCATAGGTACGTGAAATTAACTCTCTCAGCGGATATTTTTTTCATCCATAAGACTCGAATCTGAGACCTTGCTTAAGGGGAATCAAGCATGTACCACTTGAATCAATGTCCCTTGATTTTTTAGAGGAGTTTCATTATTTAGAAGATTATTTACATGGTTTTGTTAAATTGAAAAGACTAAATCTGCATGCACCACAACCAAGCATTCGTTGTACATAGCTATTAATAAGGTGATTATCCTAAATTAGAATTCCAAAAGAACTATAAAGAACATAAACTCATATAACAAATTACTCTCTCCCACTAATAACCAAAATAAGGAGCCTCTAAAATACTCACCACAGATACAACAATGAAATCCTCAGCAATTTGCTCTCTTTTGTTCACCCTTGGTTTGATCTTCATTTCTCATGCATTTTTGCATGCAGAAGCTAATAAAGGAAAAGGTGGCAAAAGTCTCATTGAAGGTATCTGTGATGAAACCTTAGAGGATAAAGCAAATTGCATGAGAGCTGTGGGATCAGATCCAAATGTCTTAAAAGCAAAGAACATTGTTCAACTTGCAAAAGCTGTTCTACAAATTGCATTGAACAAAGGGATGGAAGGGCAAAGTTTACTTAAGGAATTAGCAGCTTCAACAAATTCACCAGACCTTGTACAATGTGCAAACTTTGATTATGATGAAGTTGTTTTATCATTCAGGAGTGCCCTTGGTGAGTTGAAGGAGGATGCTCAAACTGCTAGTTATGATGCTGCAGTCGCAGTTGATGGACCGGTTACATGTAACAGGCGTTTGGCTGGCGCCGGAATAGTTAACCCGGTTATCGCTTCTCTTAACTCCGAGATCATGTTGTATAGCAAAATTGCAGCTAGAACCACAGATCATCTTTGATGTCTCAGACTTGCAATGGTTACATGCAGAAATGTACATACATTCATTGATACATGTTGAGATATGAGTAATTTGTGTGGGGATTTTAAGGTGTCCTTTTGTTTCATTTCAAAGTGTGGAGGGAGAGCAACAATTAATAAAACCAATAGCTGTTGAATATTTAATTTTTCATTTCATTATATTTACCACTCCTATTTTACTTCATCAAGTTTCTTCATTACTATTTAACTTCATCAATGCTAGCTTATCATGTGCAAGATTTACTATAAAGACTATTACACTCACAAAAGGATAAACTTGAAGATTGAAACAGACATAGAACAAATTGAGAACCAATGCTGCAAAATTATCCTTAGTCTGGATTTCAAAACACAATATATAACAATTTAAAAAGATTATCCTTCATTTGCTTCTCCTCCTTTCTATTCTTCAAGATTAATCTACCTCCACTAACCTAAGGTGGAGATGAGAAGATAAATGATTGAAAGAAAAGGTAAAAGTAAAAGATAATAAAGAAGTTCATCATGTGCATAAAAAAATCTCATATGTTCTGTAGCTGAGAGAAGGAGATCCTGACTACTGAGCCCGAAATCGAGGTGGCATGCTTGCACACAAGAGCTTCAGTTGCCTGCTCCTCAGTCTCGAACTGAACAAGAGCCTGCTTTTTCCCATTCATTTCAAATACCTTGCAGTTCAAGATGACTCCATGGTCCTCTACCAAGCTCACAATATCCTCTTCAGTGATGTCTTGAGGGAGACTGGACAAGTGGATCATCCAAGTTGGATAGCAGCAGTATCGGTAATTCTTTGCAGCATTGTGATTGAACCGATTCAGGTTCGAATTGGCATACTCATGAGTGTCAGCACCTTGGAGTATGGTTGCATGCTTAGAGTAGTTCACCTCTAACCGCTTCCCAAACAGTATTGCTCCCTGTATCCCAAAGTAAAAACGTTTCAGTGATAATCTTTAGAACTAGAGGAGGACGATCCAACAAAAACTCTTCGCTACGAAGCCAGAATAGAAAAATGAAGGAAAAAAATGCAGTTAACAATCTTCTATTTTCGGACTGAACCAACGGAAGCTATCAACTAAACTACGCAACGTTCTTTATTCAAATTTTCTGACATTAACATTCTCACCCCTTCTCTATATTACAATTATGATTTTTCACCAAACATGTCGAATGTTACCATCTCAAAATCATTGACCAATACTGGTCATTCAAATCAATGCATGCAAAAACCAATCAATCAATAAAATTACATGAACAATAAATACGCTACAGACACAATGCTTTTATAGTAAAAAAAACTTAAAAATAAACAGACATTAAATAAGTTTCCGGTCCTTATAAAATATACCATTCAAGTTCAGTCTTGTTCCATGTACAAATGACTGAATAAAATAAAACAAACAATAAATGAAGTTAATTTTAAAACTTGGGTAAAAGATATTCATGGACCCTGAGAGACAATGACAGAAGATATGATAGAAACTTCCTTTTTCTTGTAGTGTAAATGCACAATTGTGAGGGTTTAGTAAACAACATACACTTTGAAGTAAATTTGTTATGAACGGAATGCTTAAAATAAGTTTTCATGGGAAACCCAAAAATTCAAGACTGAATAAAAAACAGAAACCAAATAAGTAAAAACTGAATGTGAATATGGTCTTATCAAACTTTCTTCAGTTTGTTTTAAAATGGTTCAGATAACTAAGCAAATTTGTGACGAATTGTCAAACGAACATGGATATTGTCGATGAAAAGTATTGACATAACATACAAAATGATACATAGCTAGGAACAATTATAAAAAATATATAAACAATGATAACTTCTCCCTTTAGTAAAAGATATCACAAAGATCAAGTATAGCAGCAAGGTATGTGTGAAACAAACCTTCAGAAAGTGTACTGCCAATTCAGCTTGGAAACCGTCTCCCATCTGGACAAGTGCATGATCTGGTTTGCTCCAGAGAAGTTTAACTCTCACAATGTTCCCATATATGGAGAACAAGTTGAACAGCTTATCCTCATCGATTCTCTGAAAACAAACAAATTTCAAGTTAAATAAGGACAGAGAGAGATTGAAAATTCTAGATAAAGCATGACAAAGTGCTTACATCGGGATTCAGATTTGAGACGAGAATTGTACACCGGTCATTTTCTCCAGTTATTCCAGGAGGCAAATTTCCCCCGAAGGCAGCTGCAATGGCTTCAGCATTGGCCGCCTACAATTCAATAAATAAATAAATAGCATAAATATGTAAACAGCAAAACGAAAACGAAAAAGCAACTCATTTGCATGCATGTCTGCAGTTGGCTTACTGAAAACATCATAGTAATACATATTACCATGTCATTTATCTCAAAATCGAAGATAATCTCAAAGTTCAAGAACCAAAAATCCAACGAACTCACTCCCGCCTCTCCCAAACACACCCCAATTTGAAAAACAAAATCAAATTAAGAAATAAGGCCTTATCATTGAGTTCTTTTGCAGGAGATGAACAAAAACTCCTATAAATTGATGGTTTACAATCATACAAACCTGATGTTCTGTACATTCATATTTCAAAAGGATAAGTAAAAGAAGAGATCAACACTTTCGTAAGATATAAAAATAAAAGCAACTTCCTCATGTGTTCAACAATAAGCTCAGATGGGACTCCAACTTGATACAAAATATACTCACGTGCGAAAGTCCAACTGAAAGGGGGAATGGACAAACGTCAGTGCACTTTAAAGAACGCAATATGACAAATAAGCCAAAGCAGTTTAAAACAAATTTAAGTACCTGTCCTGGCCGCAGACCCATACATGTTTCCTGCATCCGGCTGTTTGACAGGAGATTAAGGGGGGGAAATATTACAACAGACTTAACAAAGATCAATAATAAGATTTGATTCATAAGTAGATACATAATAATCAAACAGAACATACTTGTGAAGATCTTCCTTTCTGCTCAGTAGGAAGATCGGGGTTCGTGAAGTCCCTGTGAAAGGTGAGGATGAGTAAAGTCAGCAACAATGTAATAACATGTTAAAAAAGAGATTAAGAAAGTGAACAAAAACAGAAAGACAATAACTGAATGAATCACCTGGTACGGTCGGTATTGTAGTTCACTTGTAAGTCATCGAGGCTGCAATTAAGATGAATTAGATATCATTAGATATACAGAGCCTTACGCCCACAAACGGAAAGACTATTTACAGGATTTGAACCTATGGCCTATTGGTCATTAAGCAACAACCTTATTGTTGCGTTGAGGCTCACCCCATTGGATATCCATATAATAAAATGCAATAAATAAAAATGAAGAGAAATAAAAGGAAAATATATAAGGTTGGGGAAAAACAGACTCACACAAGCATAAATAAAAATATACAATGATATCGTTTAGATAAATTTAACCTACTTTGAGAACTGAATGTCCAGCTGACAGCAACCATCATAAACATTGCGTCCCTAGAAATTTCCAAAATTTCAATCATCGTTCACAAGCAATATCAGAATTAACAACCCAAGCCAACTAAAGCGCCAAGCTGAAAGGAAATGTTAAAGAACCTGAAGTGCGTTTTTTGCAGTAACAGCACTCTGACGTGATTGATACTGTATGAGAGCCTGGCAGCCTACACAGTTTGTAAATACATAACTAAACAACAAGTAGAAAGTAGAAATCCAATATGATGATAATTTTATGTTCGTAAAAAATGCGATTGTAGACCTCAACTGTAATAAAAGGGCAAAGACACATAGAACAATAACAAAGTCTTCTCCTACTATGCGAGTCAAATACATGGATCAATCGACATGATTGGGTTCTTTCAGAAAAACAAAACTTGTAGTAAAAGGTTTTGTTATTTAGATACAAAACAAGAAGCAAATTGTATATTTCAAAATGATTATTGCATGAAAAGTATATGTCCTTGATCCAAAAGGTTAAAAAAATAATCAGGAAAGAAAGAAGTTATCTGAGAGAGCTGACCAGCTGACTTGTGAAATGTTACAATCTTCTCTACAGATCCATGGGTAGAAAATACTCGATGCATCACGTCCACTGTCATAGGATATAGCACATGATGAATTGTAACTAAGAGAATTCGGTTTGGCTGCGCATCCAGACAGTTCCCGGCCGCAGAACAACATTAAGAAAGAGAAGAGACAAAGAGAAAGGAGAATGAATAGAGAAGTAAATGATAAAGATTAAAAAAAACTATTGAACATAACAAACTGAACTCACTGAATAAGAACAATCTGATACAACAATAAAAGGATGCATGGTGAAAATAGCTAGTGCACAATTAAAGGTACAATACCCAAAATGGGGCCCATAATTTCATTCTGCTTTATTGAGCCATCAACAACATGAAGAACACACAATCCAATTAAAAAATATGAACAAAAAAAATGCCAACCTCGTCTCCTCGTCCTTGATTTTGATCGGTTGGTGCTAGATCCTGATGTGAGGAAAACTGGATATAGACATTCCTTCCCCTAGAATAAAAGAATAAGAGAATTAGATTATCAACTAAATCTCAACATCAATGTGAAACTATGAAGCCAAGCTACTACAAAAAGGGATGCAAATCTATGAATCAATGAGAATATATTGATATGTTTCAAATACGACAAGGTATGGCTCAAATACATTTGACCTTTTCTAAATGTGTTACTCGGATATACAACACCTTTTTTATTTGAACTAATCATAGCATTAGACATTAATTTAGTAAAGATGCTTTTAAATTGTAGGCTACTGTATAGAGGTGAGAGTACTTCTGAATTGTACTGAATATGCTCTTGTTGACATTTCGACATTGGGAAAAAATAAACTATGATATGGGCAGTAACTGTGCTTTTATGTTATGATCACAAATATCTTTCGTAAATTCTAATCATCATGGTTCTGTATTAATGATAATTGATCAATGCCTCATTACAAATATTCTGCATCTATACAAAATATATGCTTTCATACATTTCTGTTAACGCATCTATCTTGAATTTCAAAAAATCCATGTGTTATACTAAGTATCCAAGCTTCTTAGATGCGAGGAAATAAAGCATTACAAATCTCTGAATATGACAACAAAAATCCAGTTATCAAAACAATAGTCACACCAACCAAACACAGTTATGAATGACAAAACTAAAGAAGCTATCGATTACCTTATGTTTGGCTGAATATTTTCATAAAATTGTAAAGCACTAACTGCAGTAGCAATATCTTGCATTTGGATAAGAGCCTGAAAACATCATACAATGTACAAATTAAAAAATGACAAAATGAAGAATCCAAGGAGAACAGAAAGTCTTATTCAAAGGCATGAAAAACAAAACCTGGTTTTTTGCTCGCAGCATTACTAGCTTCGTTATGACTCCAAAAGACTGAAATAGCTGGAGCAAATCAGCCTGCAATAAAGGAAGCAGAAATTATAAATCTTTCAAGATTTTTCGGAAACTAAGAGCTCGAACAACAGTTTGATGAAAAAATAACCTATACTTGTGAAGCAAACAGCATATAGAAATATAAGAAATTATGAACTCAAGTACTCATTTCAACTTATACAATGGACACGGAATAATCTTTATTTACCCTTGATCATCAGGAATCATTTTAGATACAATCTAGTTTAAGGACACACATCAGAGCAAACAAAAGATGTTTGGAATCAATCAACAAAAGGGCGACCCAATGTACAAGACTCTCGCCTTGTTTGGAATCAATGAACAATAAAAATAAAAACAGAGAAAAAATTTCAAGATGTTTATAAACAAGTTATTTTTTGATATTATGTAGGGTTTGATTCATTCAGATTGGAAAATAATCTGATCATCAGATTATCAGACAGCCTCAATGTCAAAAAAAAATCACTCTTTTTTCACCTAAAAACAGTTGTAGGAAATAGTTTATATTATTGTCAAACACCTACTTCCTCACATATTATCATTTTGGAGCAGTGACAACTATTTTTTTCTCAAAAATATTATGAACCTAACACCTTAGTTACCACCTCTTTTATTCACCATTCTGGCCATTATCTAGTTCTGGTTACTTCGAAACAAAGTTAAAGCAGTTAAGCAATTGAGTCATATTATAGCATGACATGAACCTCTTATCAAAACAATTGGCAAATACAAACAATACAGACATCCAACAAGAGAGAGAGAGGGAGAGGGAGAGAGAGAGAGAGAGAGTACTTCAGATATTTCCTGCCCCACATTTCGAATATGAATGACCTTGGAAGGTTCAGCCATTGTGAATTAATTAACCTGTAAAAAGTGGAGAGAAAAAAATCATATTCAATCACTTCAAGTTCTTTTTTTTCTCTCTTCTTTTCTAGTCCAATTTATAGCATCAAACTCAATCAATTCTCCACTTTCAATCAATCTAAAAAAAATAGCAATTGAAGTAGAAATTCACGTCACCCATGCTTGAAAATGCTTACTGAAACTCAATTTCAAAAAACAAAATGAGAACCATCACTTACAATTTTATTTTATATTTTGCAAACACAAATGCACTAAATCACATTGCAAAAACCGATCGTGGGGCTTTGACAGAGTAATAGAAAATAGCGAAAGAAGAAGAAGAAAAATCAAATTTTTATTTGATACTCGAATGAAATATGCATGCCCAAATGGAGAAGTGAACGCAGGGACTATAGAAAGGAACGAAATAACAAAAGATAGAAAAAGGGTATCTTTCAAATTCCAGCTTCAAAAGTGATCAAAATTGGAAGAAGAAGAAAAGGAGAATACATGCCTGGGAGAGAGAGAGAGAGAGAGAGAGAGAGAGAGAGTTCAGCATTGGCCGCCTACAATTCAATAAATAAATAAATAGCATAAATATGTAAACAGCAAAACGAAAACGAAAAAGCAACTCATTTGCATGCATGTCTGCAGTTGGCTTACTGAAAACATCATAGTAATACATATTACCATGTCATTTATCTCAAAATCGAAGATAATCTCAAAGTTCAAGAACCAAAAATCCAACGAACTCACTCCCGCCTCTCCCAAACACACCCCAATTTGAAAAACAAAATCAAATTAAGAAATAAGGCCTTATCATTGAGTTCTTTTGCAGGAGATGAACAAAAACTCCTATAAATTGATGGTTTACAATCATACAAACCTGATGTTCTGTACATTCATATTTCAAAAGGATAAGTAAAAGAAGAGATCAACACTTTCGTAAGATATAAAAATAAAAGCAACTTCCTCATGTGTTCAACAATAAGCTCAGATGGGACTCCAACTTGATACAAAATATACTCACGTGCGAAAGTCCAACTGAAAGGGGGAATGGACAAACGTCAGTGCACTTTAAAGAACGCAATATGACAAATAAGCCAAAGCAGTTTAAAACAAATTTAAGTACCTGTCCTGGCCGCAGACCCATACATGTTTCCTGCATCCGGCTGTTTGACAGGAGATTAAGGGGGGGAAATATTACAACAGACTTAACAAAGATCAATAATAAGATTTGATTCATAAGTAGATACATAATAATCAAACAGAACATACTTGTGAAGATCTTCCTTTCTGCTCAGTAGGAAGATCGGGGTTCGTGAAGTCCCTGTGAAAGGTGAGGATGAGTAAAGTCAGCAACAATGTAATAACATGTTAAAAAAGAGATTAAGAAAGTGAACAAAAACAGAAAGACAATAACTGAATGAATCACCTGGTACGGTCGGTATTGTAGTTCACTTGTAAGTCATCGAGGCTGCAATTAAGATGAATTAGATATCATTAGATATACAGAGCCTTACGCCCACAAACGGAAAGACTATTTACAGGATTTGAACCTATGGCCTATTGGTCATTAAGCAACAACCTTATTGTTGCGTTGAGGCTCACCCCATTGGATATCCATATAATAAAATGCAATAAATAAAAATGAAGAGAAATAAAAGGAAAATATATAAGGTTGGGGAAAAACAGACTCACACAAGCATAAATAAAAATATACAATGATATCGTTTAGATAAATTTAACCTACTTTGAGAACTGAATGTCCAGCTGACAGCAACCATCATAAACATTGCGTCCCTAGAAATTTCCAAAATTTCAATCATCGTTCACAAGCAATATCAGAATTAACAACCCAAGCCAACTAAAGCGCCAAGCTGAAAGGAAATGTTAAAGAACCTGAAGTGCGTTTTTTGCAGTAACAGCACTCTGACGTGATTGATACTGTATGAGAGCCTGGCAGCCTACACAGTTTGTAAATACATAACTAAACAACAAGTAGAAAGTAGAAATCCAATATGATGATAATTTTATGTTCGTAAAAAATGCGATTGTAGACCTCAACTGTAATAAAAGGGCAAAGACACATAGAACAATAACAAAGTCTTCTCCTACTATGCGAGTCAAATACATGGATCAATCGACATGATTGGGTTCTTTCAGAAAAACAAAACTTGTAGTAAAAGGTTTTGTTATTTAGATACAAAACAAGAAGCAAATTGTATATTTCAAAATGATTATTGCATGAAAAGTATATGTCCTTGATCCAAAAGGTTAAAAAAATAATCAGGAAAGAAAGAAGTTATCTGAGAGAGCTGACCAGCTGACTTGTGAAATGTTACAATCTTCTCTACAGATCCATGGGTAGAAAATACTCGATGCATCACGTCCACTGTCATAGGATATAGCACATGATGAATTGTAACTAAGAGAATTCGGTTTGGCTGCGCATCCAGACAGTTCCCGGCCGCAGAACAACATTAAGAAAGAGAAGAGACAAAGAGAAAGGAGAATGAATAGAGAAGTAAATGATAAAGATTAAAAAAAACTATTGAACATAACAAACTGAACTCACTGAATAAGAACAATCTGATACAACAATAAAAGGATGCATGGTGAAAATAGCTAGTGCACAATTAAAGGTACAATACCCAAAATGGGGCCCATAATTTCATTCTGCTTTATTGAGCCATCAACAACATGAAGAACACACAATCCAATTAAAAAATATGAACAAAAAAAATGCCAACCTCGTCTCCTCGTCCTTGATTTTGATCGGTTGGTGCTAGATCCTGATGTGAGGAAAACTGGATATAGACATTCCTTCCCCTAGAATAAAAGAATAAGAGAATTAGATTATCAACTAAATCTCAACATCAATGTGAAACTATGAAGCCAAGCTACTACAAAAAGGGATGCAAATCTATGAATCAATGAGAATATATTGATATGTTTCAAATACGACAAGGTATGGCTCAAATACATTTGACCTTTTCTAAATGTGTTACTCGGATATACAACACCTTTTTTATTTGAACTAATCATAGCATTAGACATTAATTTAGTAAAGATGCTTTTAAATTGTAGGCTACTGTATAGAGGTGAGAGTACTTCTGAATTGTACTGAATATGCTCTTGTTGACATTTCGACATTGGGAAAAAATAAACTATGATATGGGCAGTAACTGTGCTTTTATGTTATGATCACAAATATCTTTCGTAAATTCTAATCATCATGGTTCTGTATTAATGATAATTGATCAATGCCTCATTACAAATATTCTGCATCTATACAAAATATATGCTTTCATACATTTCTGTTAACGCATCTATCTTGAATTTCAAAAAATCCATGTGTTATACTAAGTATCCAAGCTTCTTAGATGCGAGGAAATAAAGCATTACAAATCTCTGAATATGACAACAAAAATCCAGTTATCAAAACAATAGTCACACCAACCAAACACAGTTATGAATGACAAAACTAAAGAAGCTATCGATTACCTTATGTTTGGCTGAATATTTTCATAAAATTGTAAAGCACTAACTGCAGTAGCAATATCTTGCATTTGGATAAGAGCCTGAAAACATCATACAATGTACAAATTAAAAAATGACAAAATGAAGAATCCAAGGAGAACAGAAAGTCTTATTCAAAGGCATGAAAAACAAAACCTGGTTTTTTGCTCGCAGCATTACTAGCTTCGTTATGACTCCAAAAGACTGAAATAGCTGGAGCAAATCAGCCTGCAATAAAGGAAGCAGAAATTATAAATCTTTCAAGATTTTTCGGAAACTAAGAGCTCGAACAACAGTTTGATGAAAAAATAACCTATACTTGTGAAGCAAACAGCATATAGAAATATAAGAAATTATGAACTCAAGTACTCATTTCAACTTATACAATGGACACGGAATAATCTTTATTTACCCTTGATCATCAGGAATCATTTTAGATACAATCTAGTTTAAGGACACACATCAGAGCAAACAAAAGATGTTTGGAATCAATCAACAAAAGGGCGACCCAATGTACAAGACTCTCGCCTTGTTTGGAATCAATGAACAATAAAAATAAAAACAGAGAAAAAATTTCAAGATGTTTATAAACAAGTTATTTTTTGATATTATGTAGGGTTTGATTCATTCAGATTGGAAAATAATCTGATCATCAGATTATCAGACAGCCTCAATGTCAAAAAAAAATCACTCTTTTTTCACCTAAAAACAGTTGTAGGAAATAGTTTATATTATTGTCAAACACCTACTTCCTCACATATTATCATTTTGGAGCAGTGACAACTATTTTTTTCTCAAAAATATTATGAACCTAACACCTTAGTTACCACCTCTTTTATTCACCATTCTGGCCATTATCTAGTTCTGGTTACTTCGAAACAAAGTTAAAGCAGTTAAGCAATTGAGTCATATTATAGCATGACATGAACCTCTTATCAAAACAATTGGCAAATACAAACAATACAGACATCCAACAAGAGAGAGAGAGGGAGAGGGAGAGAGAGAGAGAGAGAGTACTTCAGATATTTCCTGCCCCACATTTCGAATATGAATGACCTTGGAAGGTTCAGCCATTGTGAATTAATTAACCTGTAAAAAGTGGAGAGAAAAAAATCATATTCAATCACTTCAAGTTCTTTTTTTTCTCTCTTCTTTTCTAGTCCAATTTATAGCATCAAACTCAATCAATTCTCCACTTTCAATCAATCTAAAAAAAATAGCAATTGAAGTAGAAATTCACGTCACCCATGCTTGAAAATGCTTACTGAAACTCAATTTCAAAAAACAAAATGAGAACCATCACTTACAATTTTATTTTATATTTTGCAAACACAAATGCACTAAATCACATTGCAAAAACCGATCGTGGGGCTTTGACAGAGTAATAGAAAATAGCGAAAGAAGAAGAAGAAAAATCAAATTTTTATTTGATACTCGAATGAAATATGCATGCCCAAATGGAGAAGTGAACGCAGGGACTATAGAAAGGAACGAAATAACAAAAGATAGAAAAAGGGTATCTTTCAAATTCCAGCTTCAAAAGTGATCAAAATTGGAAGAAGAAGAAAAGGAGAATACATGCCTGGGAGAGAGAGAGAGAGAGAGAGAGAGAGAGAGAGAGGAGAGTTAGATATGAGGAGTGAGGTGAGAATGGGTGTCATGCACGAGCAATGTATGTTAAAAATGTGTGTTTAAGGAAGTTACATTAATTTTAATAATAAAAAAAAAGGAATCTAGTTTGAAGATTTTGTCTGGTTTTGAGGTTTGAGTAACCCAACGCCACAGTGCCCCATTGCCCCACATTATCCAACTCTTCTTTGAGTTGGCTCCTACACTATTCATGCTCTTATGCCTACACTTTCCACGCGCAAATTATAACATCAACAAATCAATAATGTGAATCCGGTTACACTCACACACAAAAATGAGAAAAATGCAACATGGTATAAATTTTATATGGATTCAATATCTTTACATTAGTAGTGTGAATATTTTTTATATTGTCATCATTCATATATTTATTATTATTGACTCTTGAACAAAAGTAACATAAATTTAAGGTGGATGATATGTTGATGATGTAACAAAATTTACATTAACGTAAATTTTAATCTCATTTTATATGTTGGAATTGTATTATCTATCATTAATTATTATCAATTTTTCAAAAACTGAATAATAAATAATATATTAAGTATATATAAATGTTTATGTTGTAGTATATAAATATTGCACTATTCACCCAATTGGTTTATACATTAAAAGAATTTATATGATTAGTGTATAATCTAATGTTTATTTAGATTTATTTTAAGGAATAATGTATCTCCTCGTATCAGAAGATAACTTATCTCCTTCAGTCAGTAAAAATATGACATGTGTATTATTTTGTTTTGTTTTAAAAATATCTTTATAAAAAATAATGAAACATGGCTCATGTCATGATTTTACTGGCAATATGAGATAATTTATCTCCTTATACTATGAGATATTTTATTCTCTTTATTTTATTATTAAGATAATGAAAGGGATTATAACGTTAGAAAGATACATTCTACCCTTAACTTTGCATTCATAACAAAAAGTTCATGATAATTAATGTTTAATTTTATCTTTTATTTTTTAATAAATTATGTTTTTATTATCATGAACCTAATAAAAGATGAGTTTGATTTTAATATCAATGTATTCTTAATATCAACTTTTTTGGTTGGAGTTAATCATCTATTACTATCGACTCTCATGTGTTATTCAAGTGTACATGTTTTATTATCCTTAAATATGGTCTTAAGTTCAAGTTTTGTGGGTGGAAAAAATACCCAATAGGAGAGTTAGCCTCACATACCTGATACTACCCACATACTTGTGGATGTTCTCAGCTCAGACAGAATTGTCTCCGGTGCAAGAATACATTTATACAACTATCAAATATCAATTGCAATTTGGGTTGACTCCTAATAGCTAGAATTTACACGAACCAAATAAAATAAAATATGCTAATAGAAAAATACCCATATACATCTTTCCAACATGGCAAGGCAGTTTACAAATATTACACTATTGTTAATGTATTAATAGTTCTTAATATTTTCATAGGGCAGTATTAATTATTTAATATGTGCACAGAAAATTTTATGAAAGTACAAGTGGAAAAAATCTTTATCACATCTAAATTAGGGTAAAGATTACCATTTGAATTTTGTTGTTTATTCATTCTTTGTTAATCAAACGTTATTGGGCTTAAAGGTTTTGGAGTAATCATTTCAGATTCACATAGAAAAACTATGGAGGCAAAAGAGAGAAAAATCTCCACCATATCTATCTATAAATTTCAATTAATTTATTTACATGCAAATTATTAAATGATGACGATTTGGTTTTTTTTGAAATAAAATCATTTTAAAAAATTATCAACCCCTTTTGTTTTTTTCATTAAATAACTCTACAAGTTTATTAACTTAGTGAAAAACTACAATCTATTATATAAGGTACATGGTAATATTATCCCCATCCAAGGATTGTAATTTAGTTTTATTTATGATTTGGTATCCACACTTCAATGACAAAACTTACTCATATATGTTAGTCCCATATTACTCTCTAGGTTTTTATCCAAGAATGATAAAATTATAATTGTTAGTGTAATGATATTTCTTAAATATACTTATGCCATGTGAGTATTATTCAATATTTATTGCTTATTATAACATATGAAAATTTTATAGATGTGAAAGTGGGGGAAAATTCCATCCACTATCTATAAGTAAGGTAAAATTATCATCGTTGATTTTATTTATGGGGTGGAAATAATTATATGGATTTCACATGCAAAAATGAGAAAATTTTACCCATATATGATTTGTGTTGGCTCCTATTGACCACACTTTATACCCAACCAGAAAAAATGAAAGTTATTAATTGGATATTACTCCTATAGATTCCTTTCCAAAGATGAAGAAGCCAATTTACACTTTAAAAATATATAATTCAAGTTGATGTCATAATATTTCTTACCTAAACATTACGTGGAAGATTTATGGATTCCCAACTGGAATCAACATCTATAAACAAGGTAAAGTTATTCACGTTTCATTTTTTTTACTCTTTATTAACCAAACATAAATTGTTTTATCATGTAGGAATTATTTGAAAATTAATGGAAAATTTATAGATGCAAAAGTGAAAAAAATTTCTCCATAATATATAAATAAGGAGTAAGGTTATTAGATTTACTTTTCTATTTATATACTCTTTGTTAATAATCATGATTTGGTTTTTGTTTTAGTAAGACTGAGACTACTTGACAAAGTGTACAAAATATACAATAAGAAATGAAATTACATAGAAAAACACAAGAATTTAACACTTTTTAAAATGAATTTATGTTAAAAATCAGTGTCATTAAATCACTCATCTCAATATGAAAACAAAATAAAAGCCAATGTTGATGCTTCATAAAAGTTGTAATAATCAGTAACTAAGATAAAGCCTTCCGATCTATCGATCAAAATTTTCTTTTGCTATAAAGTCCCCATAAACTATTTTAATTTCCTAATTATTCTTTTAACTATTAAAGAAGTTAATAAATGAACATTTAGTTAATAGCAATAAAAATTATAAGTCCTATTTTTATTTTATATTTGATTATTAGATCATTATTTTATTTTATATATAACAGTATTCTATTAACCACATTTAAGCCCTTAAAAATCAAAAGGTTGCTGAATCTCTAAACATGCTTTAATATCATCGTCAATCATATTAAATTTTCCAAAGCCATATAAATAAACAAAATTTGAAGTACTTTTGAGTACAACTCAATCTCCTTGAAAATGAAAGGTTCGAGCAACATGTAAAAAAACTCAACTAACCAAAATATCCATGAGTTTCAAATGAAAACACTAGGAAGCTTTAAAAGATGGTAACCAAATATAACATTAATAAGTTGAAAGCATTTCTTCAGGCAATTAGCATAACTATGCTTTGAGGCGTCCAAAGAACTTTTGCTTCTCTTCTGTTGTCTGGAAACGACCATGCCCAAACTTCGAAGATGTGTCAATAAACTTGAGCTTGATATCCTCAAGTGCAAGACGCGAAGTCTGTTTAAGCAAGGATTGGCGCAATGTAATAACCCTTTTCTTAGGACCAACACAGCCGCCCTTCACCATCAGATAATCGTCCTTCACAATACCATAATGAGGGAACCCACCCATTGGTGTGATGTCTTTCTCGGTCCTGCAACGAAGAAGCAACTTTGATCAGATAGAAAAAGATAACAAAAATAGAGCGACCATAATACATTAGCAAGTCACTCACCTATCGAAATCGGTAACAGCCTCGTGAGACTCTTGTCCTGCTTTTCCAAGCCTGTAAATCTTCTTGTTCAACTCAGTTCTGTGGTGGTATCCATTCTGACCAGCCCTAGCAACAGTAAAGGAAACTCTAGCAGGATGCCAGGCACCAATACAAGCCACCTTCCTCAAACCCCTGTGAGTCTTGCGGGGAAGACGGGTAACACCCCAACGGGTGACCACACCTTCATAACCCTTACCTTTGGTCACTCCAATGAGGTCAATCATCTCATCCTTCTGGAACACAGCATCGATGGGAACCTGTTTCTCAAAGAAACTGTATGCAAAGTCCACCTTCTGTGGAATAGTTCCACCGTTAACCTGAATCTCCATGATATGGGCCTTCTTCTGCTTCAACCCCTTCAATTTCCTGATCTGTCAGACAAAGGCAAACCCAGACTAATATGTTAGACATATATCTCGAAGATAAGACATGAAAATAAGCCATGACTTTTTAACTTCGGACCACAAATAAAATTTGGCATAGATATGAAAAGAATAACATAAAATTTAGCGTAGATATAAAAATAATATTACATATACACTACAAAAAACATTGGTTGTGGTAAATAACAACAAGAACAAACTGGCAACTAAATGAAATCACACAAATTAACACAAACGGGAGTCAGAAATCTCGTGTGGAAGTGCCGCTCATTGCACCAAATTATGGTTGCTGCGTTAGCACAGTAATTTCATCATTCTTTATTTTCTCAAAAACAAACTGGCAACTAAATGAAATCACACAAATTAAGACAAAAGGGAGTCAGAAATCTCGTGTGGAAGTGCCGCTCATTGCACCAAATTCTGGTTGCTGCGTTAGCACAGTAATTTCATCATTCTCATCACACACAGGTACAAACACTTGAGTTTACCATAAACATATAGTATTAAGAGTGCGTATATAGAGTAATTAAACGAGGGAAATTAAATAAACAATGCAAACAGTTTTACACAGTGTAAGTACCTGAGTGTGAGCCAAAACACGGACAACAGTGGCATATTTCTTGATTTTCTCAAGTTGTGCCTCAATATTTTTCTTCCCATCTTCAGATTCATACTGCTTCGAGTATTTGGTAAAGGCCTTCTTCTTGGACTTAGACCAGTTCTTGTAGAACCTACGCTTAATTTCCTCACTCAAATGCTGAGCCCACACAGTGTTTAATGTTCGCAGACCACGTGGAGTTTTCACGTAACCAACAACCCCAACAACAACCATTGGAGGGGTCTCAATAATTGTAACAGGCTCACAAGTCTCCTTCTTGTGAAGCTCTGACATTAAAAAACATAATAAAGAATTAGAATACAGAGGTCAACATACTAGTATACATCTGAATCAGAACACATACATGTAGTTTAATTATACGCAAACGAACAGAACAACACTGTCATTATTAGGTTCATTTTATGAATGCCAAAAGACCATAAACGGTGTGGCGCAACTCCAGAAATAAAAAGTAGGTCATGAACTAGAGTCCACCTCTTTTTACATGAGAAAACACTATCACAAAAAACATCAATTTATACACAAAATTCATAAATTATTTCAATGGTAAGAGCAAACAATAAGGAAACCAAACCAAAAAACAAATCATTTCCTATGGATTATCGAGAAGCAAATAGATTATTAAACGATTGTTCCGGCTGATGATAGACAATAGCTAAATAGTTATTTAAATTACATGCCACTCTTTCACAACCCAACATACAAAACAATATATTGAAAAGGAAACCACATCTATTTCAATTAACAAGATAAAAAAATTAAAATGACAACGAAACTTACTCGATCCAGGTTTCTCGACCTCTCGAACAATGTGAGTCATACCCGCCTTGTAACCCAAGAAAGCAGTAAGCTTAGGTGACTTAGTTTGATCATCCTTGGGGAATGCCTTCACTGCAACATGAGAATTTAAAAATACTTAAGCAAAACACTTATTGCATAACAACCTCGATATCATCAAATAATTTTGCAAATTCAAAAATCAAAAACCAGATAAATAAGAATTCAAAAATCAAAAACCAGATAAATAAGAATTCAAAAATATACCTTTTCCTCTGTGACGAGCAGCACGCTTCCTTGGAAGAAATCCAAGAGAACCGTGCCTTGGGTGTTCGAACTTCCTGTGAGACATTCTTCCGCTACGAAACCAATAATAAAATAAATCACCAAATCCCTAATAATTGAAAATGAGAAAGATAAGTGTTCAATTGAGATGAATCAATAACACATGATTAATGAACAGTGAAACTTATAAACAGAGATGAGAACAAGGAAGAACCTGAAGATGGTGATGCGGCTAATGAAATGCGAAGCTCAGAGGCAATGAGTGTAAAACCCTAACTACTTTGTTCTTTATATAATTTTGATTTTATAGGCCCAATCTTTTCTCATTTTAAGATGGGCCTTGTAAAATCATTATGGGCCTTCTAATATTATTTTTGTAGTGAAACCCTAATAATGATAGGAAGAAAAAAAAATAAGAAAAAGAAAAACTCCGACCTGCCGGATTCGAACCAGCGACCTAAGGATTACTGACTTATACCACTACAGTCCTCCGCTCTACCAACTGAGCTAAGGTCGGATGGTTATACTTCAATAAGCTTCATAACTAAGTACTGTTGAAGATATTATACTAAGGGCTGGATGATAATGACGAGTGCACATATGATGTTTCACATTTAGTGTCACTACATGTATTATGATATTGTAATTGATTGAAAAAATATATAATTTATAACTTATGGCACATAGAGTGGTATTGATTATGGGATAGCAGATTCTATCATGATAAAAATGTATCTACTATTTCCCAGAGTGTCTCCATCTTAAACCAATCAAATTTTGACAATTAATAAAAAATTATTACATTTTGTTTATAAAAATTCTTTTTTTATATAAAATTATAATTATTGGACTGTATTAAAAAAATTATAACTTTTTTAAAATGTCAGACATTTTTTTAATCAAAAAAATTTAATATACATAATTTGAAGAACATGGTTGAAGGCGTGGATAAAGTGAAGAATGGTAGATGGGCACAGCTTGATCATGATTTATTGAATGAAATAGCTATGAAGCTTAATTACTCTTATAATGACTATATTCAAGCTCGTAGTGTATGTAGAGAATGGAAGATGACATTACCCAAGGTTCCATCTTTGGTCCTTCCTTTCAGTGAGGACAACACTCTTGAGACTTATCTTGCACATAGGAAGATTTATCACATAAGATTGCCCGAGTTGTGTGGCACCAAAATACGTGGCTCATCTTATGGATGGTTAATTTGTGTGGGTATAGATGATACATTGCGAATGATAAAACCACTGAACCCTAAGGTACATTTCTTCCTTCCTCATCTCTCTACTCTTCCAAATGTGGTTAGCTATCATCATGATGAGATAGACAATGAATATTTGCTATAAGAATTTGGTTATGATGATATTTACTCCATTAGTAGAATTCACATGCAAAAGAGTTTCCAAGTTCAAAAGGTTATACTATCTTCTCCCCCTGACGATAACCACCAAGACTTCATGGCCATTGTTATATTTTCGAGTCATAGTAGATTGGCTTTTTGTAGACGAGATGACACTAAGTGGATTGACATTCCAAAATCAGTAGAAACTGAAGATAGCTATGATTACAAAGATGCTATATTTCATGAAGGAAAAATTTATGCAATTGATTTCAAGGGCCAATTATTTGAATATCACATCAAAAAAGGAGGAATACCAATTGCATATAGTAGAAATATTCCACCGCCTCCCCATTTCAACTCAAATAGATATCCTCACTACAATGAAGCCTATTTGATAGGGTGCCCTGAAGGTGACCTAGTAATGGTTGCAAGGAGTGTTGATAGGGTGCCCTTAAGAACATGCACCATCATGTTATAATTCCACCAAATTTGATATCTATAGAATAAGCAGTGTTAATATGAAGCAATGGTCAAAACTTTTTAAGTTGGAGAATAGTGCAATATTTATTGGACTTAACTCATCTACTTGGATGACCAATCACACTCTTCCATATGGTCAAAGAAATAAAATTTATTATACTGATAACAATTTGGAACATCATTATAGGGAACAAATGGGTGGTCATGACATAGGTATGTTGAACCTCGAGGAAGGCACTATAAATCTTATTTTAAGAGCACAAACTAAATGAACAAAATGTTGTGTAGTGTACGTGTAGTATACGTGCATTGCATGTGCAGTGCATGTACAATGCATGTGCGGTGTATGTGCAGTTTAATTCTTAGTTTACTCATATTTGGCTCTCTTTTCCATGTTCGTTATATTACATTTTAGGAGAGAACCTTAGTTTAATTCTTAGTTTTTTTAAGAGCACAAATTAAAAGTTGATTATTCATTTTTTTGGACATCCACATTCATCACTCTCATATTTTATTCAATGTCAGTATTTAAAACCTAACTTTAGTTGTACACAATATTTTCTGTTTGTTTTCTATACAAATTTAAGACCAATTTTGATGAAACTATAAAAAATTGAAACAGGAACCTAAATTCATATAACAAATTATCTTAACAAAAATGTTTTTTAACTATGAATTTGTGATATGTTTTAATTGATTTTTCAATGTCAGTTTAATTTATGATAAGATTTAATATTTTTTTCTTCCTCATATTAAATAACTCTTAAAATTCACTGTATTTCCTACTTCTTTCTCTCTACTCATACTTCACCTTCTTTATAAATTCACACTGATTTGGTTCTCTTATCATAATAAGGAATCATTTAAGATTCCTTTTAACCAGACATTTTATTTATAAGGTCCTTAATTTATGCGTATGTCTATGAAGCCGTTATGAATGCAATCTACTAGTCAAAGCCTCCATTTGATAATAAAGTAGTAATTCCTAAAATTAAGTTTCCATTATGTTCTTGTTTCTACAATTTAGATATATGGCGATTCTCATTTAAGATGGTCATGTTGTTTGCTCTAGGCTCTAGCCAATATTTGAGTTTTTGATGTTAATAATAATGTAATGAAGTTCATGACTATACCTACCGGTTACTAAACAGCTCAAGAGTTGCGAGTTTTTAATATTACTTCACGCATTTGTATACAAGCAAAAAATGTTTATGCACATATCAGAATTACCCTCTTACCCATTATTGATATTTAACATACCCCGTCTTTAAGAAAATATTATATTACTAACTTACTCATTATTGATATTTAACATACAAAATTACATGGCAAAGTTGCTTGGGAAGTGAAAGGTT
The DNA here is from genome assembly GCF_001865875.1 of Lupinus angustifolius. Classification (NCBI taxonomy): domain Eukaryota; kingdom Viridiplantae; phylum Streptophyta; class Magnoliopsida; order Fabales; family Fabaceae; genus Lupinus; species Lupinus angustifolius. The sequence continues at coordinate 515,007 of NC_032028.1, read as the reverse complement.
TGCACATTAAAAAAATAAAAATATAAAAAGGTAATCGGGTAGTTTTCACACGATATTATGTGGCCCTTACATTTGATACTCATTTTTTCTTAAAAACTTCAATAGATGTAGTATGATATTATAATTCTTACTCTCATACAACATCAAAAGGTAGAGATAGTTTTCAATAAGGGTAAATTGTAACCCAAAATAAATGTTACACAGAAGAATGTAAAACTTCCAATTTGGATATATATAAATAGAACTTAATTACAAACTTCTTTATTATAATACCTTAAAGTAAATAAATAAGTTGAGTTACAATACCAACTTAACTAATAGTAAGAAATCATAGTTATTTGTTCTTCATTCTCCTTCTTCTTCTGTGGTGGATGTTGCTTCCCCTTCTTTTGGACTCTTGTGGGGGGTCTAATGTAGGGAGAGAAAACAAGAAACAAAGTGTATTAAAATGTTATAGTATAAAAACAAATGATTAAGAAACCTCACTTGAAGCAAAATCAACATGATGTTGCAGCATGGAGTTATGATTAGTGAATCGATTCTGGCAGTACTCACAAATGATTATCATTTGTCAGTGTTTCATTTCTAAGTGTTGGCCAAGATCATCAGGTGTAGAGAAGGGGGAACCACAGTTAACACATTGCACTGTCATTGAGGTTGAAGAAGCAGAAGCCATTTCTTATTTGTGTGAATTTCTCTGTTACAAAGACCTGTTTTTATAATATAAGTTCAGTGCCATTTTTAGCAAGCATGCTAACCATAACTCATGCCTCTCCTATATCAGTAAAATTACCACGTAATGGTCACAAACCATAATAATGCTGCTTTTGATTGCTAAGTCCTCTAAGAGAATAAGTAGAAGTCATTTTGGTCTCTTCATAGGAACTGCTGTTATTAACATCAGTATAGCTTTTCTGTAATTTTAATATCAGTTCAACTTAGCTGCTGTTGTATAGTTGTACCATTAGTGCAAGTTAGCTGCTGCTGAAAACAATTTATAATATA
>NC_032028.1:513395-513902 GCF_001865875.1 Lupinus angustifolius | reverse complement strand
AAGTGGATAGGATGAGGACGAGAATAAGGATGAGGATGAGCATGAGGATAGGATGGGAATGACAAAGAGGATGAGGATAGGATGGGGATGAGGATGAGGATAGGATTAGGTCGATAATCAGGATAAGGATAGGATGTTGATTAGGACGAGGATGAGGATAGGATGAGGACGAGAATGAGGGTGACAATAGGATGAGGAGTAGAATGAGGATAAGGAAGAGGATGAGGATAAGGATAGGATGAGGAGTAGAATATCGATGAGGATAAGGATAGGATGAAGAGGAGGATGAGGCTGAGGATGACGAAGAGGAAGAGGAAGAGGATGAGTATGAGGATGAGGATGAGGATGAGGAGGAGGATGAGGTTAGGATGAGGATGAGGATGAGCATGATGATAGGAGGAGGAAGAACATGAGGATATTATGAAGAGGAGGATGAAGAGGAGGATGAGGATGAGGAAGAGGAAAGGATGAGGAGGAGAATAAGAATGAGGATAGGATGAGGAGGAG
>NC_032028.1:510278-513295 GCF_001865875.1 Lupinus angustifolius | reverse complement strand
GATGAGGATGAGGAGGAGGATAGGATGAGGACGTGACTGATGATGAAGATGAGGATAGGATGAGGATGAGGATGTGGAAGAGAATGAGGATGAGGATAAGGATTGGATGAGGAAGAGGTAGAGGATGATGATGAGGATAGGATGAGGACAAGAATGAGGATGAGGATGAGGATAGGATGACGATGAAGAAGAGGATGAGGACAAGAATGAGTAGGAAGATGAGGATGAGGATAGAATTAGCACGAGATGAGGATGAGGATAGGATGTGGATGAGGATGTGGATGAGGAGAGTTTGAGGACGAGGATGAGGAAGTCGATGAGGATAAGGAAGAGGTTGAGGATGAGGATGAGGATAGGATATGGTTGAGGATGAGGAGGAGAATGAGGATAAGGAGGAAGATAGGATGAGGACGAGAATGAGAATTAGGATAGGATGAGATGAGGACGAGGATAGGATGAGGATGAGGATAGGATGAGGAGGAGGATGAGGATAGGATGAGGACGATAATGAGGAGGAGGATAGGATGAGGAAGAGGACGAGGATGAGGATGAGGATAGGATGAGGACGAGAATGAGGATTAAGGATAGGATGAGGAAGAGGTGGAGCATGAGGATAAGGATAGGATTAGGACGAAAATGAGGATGAGGATGAGGATGAGGATAAGGANTATATATATATATATATGTATATATATTATAAGTTAAGGTTTAAGAGATAGTATACATATTTGAACTAGGAAATAGAAATCTTAACTCCCATTTGGTAAATTGGGAGAGTGTTATTCATGTGTGAATGTTTTTTAATTTCCTATTTAGCTCACAATTGTTACCTTACAATCAGAAAAAGGAAACATTGAGAGATGGTTTCCATAACAGGTTAGCTTTTGAGTCTGTGTGTGGGGCTAATATGCTTTTCGTTAATGTCATGTTGTTATGAGTTATGACTAAAAAATTATAGGTTAAAAATGAGGGTGAGATAAAATCTTTTTTTAAGAGCACAAACTAAATGAACAAAATGTTGTGTAATGTACGTGTAGTATACGTGCAGTGCATGTGCAGTGCATGTACAATGCATGTGCGGTATATGTGCAGTTTAATTCTTAGTTTACCCATATTTGGCTCTCTTGTCCATGTTCGTTATATTACATTTTAGGAGAGAACCTTCCTTTTTTATCACTTTAACGAGACTTCAACTTAACCATTATTTGGCTCTCTTGTCCATGTACGTTATATTATATTTTAGGAGAGAACCTTCCATTTTTATCACTTTGAAGGGACTTCAACTTAACTACGTACGCCATTTGGTAATGGATGCATGTGACTATTCAACTATAACAACCTTTATTTATATGTGACTTACTTTAATTATAATTTTGAGCTTTAATGAGACAAAAGGTTGTGGATAAGTAAACAACTATGTTGGAAATAGATAAGTAGAAAAAATGAAATGGACAAGCTTCATTATATGAAGACACATGAACAAGCATGCTAAAGAATGTGTTAAGTGCGATTTCAAGTTTTATACACTTGGTGCTCTTTGCCAACACTCAAAAACAAAACACTGAGACTTCAAAATCATTTGCTCATACTACCAGAATCGCTTTACAAATCACAACTCTCTCTGCTGCAATATGAGAACATGGATTTTTGCTTTAAGTGAGTTTTCTTAAAAAAAAATTAATTATTCATTTTTATGTTATAACATTTTAATACATTTTGTTTCTTGTTTTCTCTCCCTACATTAGACCCCCCACAAGAGCCCAAAAGAAAGGGAAGAAGCAGCCACCACAGAAGTAGATGGAGAAGAGAATAAAGAAAAATGACTATCATCTCTTAATATTAGTTACGTTGGTATTGTAAGAATTTGATACTGAGGAAGTATTTCATTATGAATGGGTTGTCTAATGATCTCAATAATTACTCCAACTCATATATGTCTGTTAAATTAATTTGGTATGCACTTGAGAAATAAAGAAATATGATATTGAGGAAGTTAAGATTAAAAAAAATATGATGTTACCTCTACCTCAAGTATTAAATGACTGACAATAAATTAATAGAGTCTCAGTCCTATGAGATACATAGAATTACTCATGAAATCATTTATGATGATATGCACTTAGGGAATTAAACTCACAGAGCATATGAATATCTATTCGTTGGGTATGTTGTAAACAATAAAGCGTACATGTTTTACGATCTTAACTCAAAAGTGATCATTGAGTCTAACAGTGTTGACTTCAACGAAGAGAAATTTCTTTTAAATTGAATAATAGTGGGAGCACATCAACTAGTCATATACTTGTGATTAAAAATAATGATATAAAATGAAAGGTTTGAAATAAAACCTATAAGAAGTAAGAGAGCAATAATTATAGAGAGTATATACTTGATTGTATGATCTATATATTGGAGGATGATCGAGGTCGTACCCGATACAAATAATATAACAATTAAAACTGCAGTACTAGGAAGTGACTTCTAGGTCGTTTCCCAAGGATTATCTTTCAAGCAAAGTATCAAACACCTTATACTCACACACACAATGGGGTTTTTTTTGTTGGATAGTATGAACATAAATCAAATTCAGAAACAGTAGTTAAACAATATAATAAAACGGCTAAATTCCTTTGGTTCGTTTGTTCACAACTAAATTCTCGGTTTCAAAAGATTATTTTCAGATTCCAACCATTAACTTTCGAATTTGTTGAGAATCAATTAACTAAGCGATAATCAATTCAAAGTTCTAGAACCTAAACATCAAACTAAGCGAAATCAGTAAAAGCATGAAACGTTTAACAAATTCACACGAACTAAGCATTCATGCACTAGAGAGAGTAAATCAACTAAGTGAAGATAAACTCAACCAACCAGTTTCTAAGCAATGGCATTAAGCAAACCATATTCAGAAAAGATAGAAGAAATCAACAATAAAGAAACCGAAAATGCATTAATAACTAAACCTCAAGAGTTGTGATACATTACCAAAGGAACTTAGTCCAGAAATTTAACCTTCC